>NW_014040556.1:228901-245071 GCF_001186125.1 Sphaeroforma arctica JP610
ACCGGCACGAGCCAGCTGCTCGACGTGCTCTCCACCAGGTTTGGTTCCGTCGATCGCTCCGCCGTCGTCGTCCAGTACAACGGCCTCAGCATCGCTAACGTGCACCTCACCGGCGGCCGCTTTGACGACCGCGGCTTTGAGGCCTACGTCGACGCCAAGTCGCGCGAGATTGATAACATTGTCTCCAAGTGGGACCCCGACCTCGTAGTCGGCGACTTCAACGCCGACACAACAGTGCACCAGGCGGACCGCGCAGGCCAGGCCCTCGTGTGCGGCTACACCAGCCTGCCACAATCCACCAAGGCCACGTTCCGCTCCTACTACGGCGATGTCCACACACGGCTCGAACAGTGGGGCTACCGGGCGTGCACCCCCACCGTACCACCGTACCAGACGTCCGTGTACGGTGGCATGGTGGACTGGATCTACCAGAGAGCATCGAGGATCCCCGATGGCCCCCTGGTGACCCGCTGTGTTGATGCGATCGGCCCGCGGATCAGCGATCACAATGCCGTTGTCGCCATGTGGACACTATAGGGTTTAAATGTTTTAGGGTTTAGGGTTTAGGGTTTAACTACCCTTTGCGCGGCAGGGCAGCTTGGGCTTTGTGTATTTCCACCTGGACGCTGACTCAATCGCGACCTCTTTTTGACCAGGCTGGTTGAAGGTCCCTGAGACAGTAAACAGTAGAGTAGAGTAGAGTTTAGACTAAAGTATTCCGAGTCGAGTTGCTTGCTTCCTATGAATATTAAGTTGTTCGGGGACAAGTTAATATTAAATGTGATAATTAAACGTTTCATCGAGCAGGACTGAGTACTGGGACCCAGTGGTGGTACCGTCTACGGGGTCTGACATAGTAGAGTACCTACCACTTATCATCCCTGTATCGGTAACCGGAAGAGTCGCTGTTGGGGTTGTACGTTGCCGCTTCACGCCAGACCACCCTTGTCGGCCTTGCTACAGCAATGTACGTCTTGCCGTTGACTCCCCTCTTCTTGCTTCCAATGCACGTGCGTGCAATGTATGGTGGCAGTCCCGTCTTTGTCCGTCCTTCGCGCGGCAGACATTGGTCTCCGTGGGTTCGGGGCAACTTGTCTGACTTTGAGTATTTCTGTCTGGACGTAGAATCGCTTATACGTCTGCCCAGGTAATCTTCGGACGCCGGCATCCGTTGTGCGGGTTTTGTTGACTTTGATCGGCGATCCCACTTGTTGTCATTGCGTTGTCGGGAGGATCGCGTGTTGTATCGGTCCTGGGGGGAAGAACTGCGTCGAGATTCCTGGTCGTAGTCGCGCGTTGGAGATCGCTCACGTCTTTGGGATTGCCCACGTACCGGGGATTGCCCACGTACCGGGGATTGCCCACGTACCGGGGATTGCTCACGTCTTTGGGATTGCCCACGTACCGGGGATCGCTCTCGGGGGAATAGTTTCATCTCCCGTCTGTTGTCACCACCACCATAACCTTCGTCACTTTCCTCTATATAATTTTTCCCCGACGTCCCCCGTCCGCCCCTACTACGAAGGTCTTTGCTCTTATCTATACGGTCGGTGCGTGGCTTGTAATCCATTAGATCCCCTCTCCGCACTTTGGTCCCGTGTCGAGACGTGTACGGCGCCACGTAGTAGTCCGAGTCCGAGTTCGAACTAAGGCTCAGATCAGACAGCATAGTAATTTTTTTTTATATTTTCTAGTGCTTATCGTTTTTGGTATCCGTGTTTTAATTACATGATATATTATTTATTTTTCCTTTTTTTTTATGTTTAGAACACTACACCATATTTCCCGTGAATGTCACACTCGACACATTCTTGGCAAACTGTTCGTCGTATCCGCACACAATGTCCCACTTCCCCCCCGCCCCCAGTCGGAACGAGTGCACCCGTCCCACAATGTCCCCCAGGCGCTCGCTCGGCCCCGCGTCCTCCGGCAGCCCCCGCAGCAGCTTCTCAAAGCACACCAGCGTCCGCACATGTCCCTTGCGGTCCTTGTCGTACCGGTCCCGCGCAAAGCTCTGCCGGTACACGTGCGCCAGCATCCGCGCAAACAGGTCCTCGAGCTCCCTGCGGTACCGCGCGTACAGCGCATTCTGCCTCTGACGCGGCTGGTACATCTCGTTGTAGTGTCGAAAGAACGTCTCCCGGTCGTCCCAGCTGTCGTACAGAGACACCAGCGGCGCGTGTCGCGCCAGCAGCGCACTCAGCAGAAGTGTGTGCATCGGAACGCAGATCAGCGGCAGCGTGTTCAGCGACAGCAGCGGCTGCAGCAGCGGCGGGTGCCCGCACGACTTGCACACCAGGGGCGAGCTCATCGAGCCCCGCAGCCGGTTCACCAGGCACAGCGTGCACGTCACAAACTCGCACTCCGTGCAGGCCACTGTGTCGCCCCGTGTGTTCTCGCACAGCCCACAGGCCACCGTGGCAGCGGCGCCCCCAGCACCCGGTCCCGACGTCTTGGTCCGCTTGGCGGGTCGCAGCGACATTCTACTTGTCTACTCGTCTATTCGTCTACTCGAAGGGTTCCACAGGGCGGTTTGTTCAAAAACCACCGGAAATGAAAAAGTGATCATCCCTCCAAACTCGCGTCTGCTATTTATACTACTTTTCCTCTTCTACTATCCCGCTTCTCCCGAAAACCGAATTTTCAACGCCTGTACACCTTGGCGTTCTCCGGGCAACACAATACTCTCTGTATACCCAAAAAACAAAAAACAAAACAATCCATGTCCGACCAAGACCTCGCTACTGCCCTGGCCCAGTGTCACCTCGACATTGTCGCCGCCCTCGGCATCGAACCGTGCCCGCCAACCTACGAGTCGTACATGCTCGACAGCGCCGTTGCCGAGGTCAAGCTGGCCTTTGACCTCATCCTAGTCGAGGACAACGACGGTTTGCAGATCCTGGCCGACTACCATGCGCAGAGCGCCGCGACCAAGTACCGGGCCATCATGGAAGAGATGGGCGTTGCCGACGACACCGGCTTTGTCGCCGCCCTCGGGCAGGGTGTCCTGGTGGCGCTCTCGTTTGTGAGCAACAAAATCGATTAAAAAAAACAAAAATCGATTAAAATCTCTTTTGCTTGTGACTAGAGTGGGTGATGTATAAAACAATCAAAACTATCAGAAATGGGCGTCAACGGCCTCTCGCGCTTCATCACCACCCACGGGCTCAAGACCCCCCACCCCCTGGAGGCCTTTGCCGGCACCGCCGTGGCCATTGACACCAACCACCTGTGCATGCGCTACAAGCGCGCCTCCGGTCGGTACTGGAAGTGGAACGTTAAACGCATCGACCGGCTCTTCCAGGAAAACGACATCAAGGCCATCTACGTGATCGACTCGCGACACAACCCGGACAAGGGCGCCCACCGAGCCGCCGCCGCCGCCGCCAGCGAGTCCGGCGAGTCCGGCAAGGGCAAGGGCAAGGGCAAGGCCAAGGGCAAGCCCAAGAAGGCCCGCAAGCCCAAGGCGAGGCCCGCGTACACGTTCGTCCGGACCCTCGTCGGCCGCACCCGCTTCGTGGTGGCGCCGGCCGAGGCCGAGGCCCACTGCGCCACCCTGCAGCGGGCCGGCATAGTGGACCACGTCATGAGCGGCGACAGCGACATCTACGCGCTCGGCTGCGGCTCCGTGCTCAACGACATTTCCTGCAAGGGCGACTCCGCCACCGTCAGCCAGGTCCTGCTCCCCTCCTTACTCGCCGCCGCCGGCGGTCTCACCGCGGACCAGTTCCGCGACGCGTGCGTGCTCTCGGGCACCGACTTTGACGCCGGCCTGCCCCGCACCGCCATGGTCAGGGCCATCAAGCTTGTCCAGACCCACTCCGACATAAACGCGGTGCTCGAGCAGTACTCGGACACCAACATGGTGAAGCGCATCCTCAATGCCAGGAAACACTTTGACCTCGCCTAAATTTTTAATTTTTTTTTACTAGAATAAATCAATAAAGGGAATATAAAAAATGAACGACCCCCTCTACTATGCCAACGAGGCCCTCACTGGCGAGACCGTCCCCGCCCTCAAAACGTGTGTAGGGCGCCTCGTCGTCAATGTGCGGGGCCGGCGCTACATGTTTGCCAACATTGACAACTGCGGTATGTTTATCCCGTTCGACGCCGCCAGTGCCAGTGGCCGGGTCCGGTTCTTCGGGACACGGAACCCGCGGAACATGGCCCTGCAGCACATGGTCGCCGGCCAGCTTGAGCATATTGTCATTGCACCCGAAGACCAGAAGTTCCGCTTTGCACCGACCGCGCCCACCGACTTTTCCAATGTCTTTGCGGTCACCCCGCTCACCTATGGCCAGAACATTGTCAACATGACCATCCGCAAAGGCACCCACTACCTCGGGCACGGCATCCCCGACGACAACGGCTACATGCAGGCCACCCTTACCCCAGACAGGGTCAGAATGGAGATTTTCCTCCTTGTCGAGAGTATCGGCGCTATGCGCGACACGGGTGTCTACTACAACAAGAACTACACGGGCGTTGTCGCCAACACGAGCGCCGACTGCATCGCCGAGAGGAACAAGTGGATCGCCACCCTGCCGCCCCCCAGCATCCACCACGCACAGGTCAAGCTTATCCTCGCCACCCCGTACGGCGAGAAGATGTGTCTCACCACCCGGGCGTTCGGCGGCGACAGCACCGCCGCCGCCGCCACCGCCGCCGCCGCCGATGTCGGCCGCCTGCACGCAGAGCCGCTCTACTACACAATGGACGAGCAGTCCACTTTCCTGCTCGAATACGTGAAGAACAACGAGTTCCGGGTGAGGGGACAGGGCGCCCAGGCCGGCAAGTACCTGGCCAGGGTCGGCGACAGCTACGACCTGGTGGGCGACATTGGCCTGGAGCGGACATCGCTCCTGCATCTGCGCATGCTCCACGGCGCCCAGAGCCAGGTCATGCTCGACATTACCCACGAGGGCCAGCCGCTCGTCCTGGTCAGAGACGGTCTGGCCGGCTACCTCCTGCAGCAGTCGCCCGCCGGAATCGATGCTAATACTGAGTCCCAGGCCATGCTAGTCTACGAGGGCCCGAACCTCCCCGAGTCCCCCTACAGCAAGCGCTGCTTCTCCGAGCTCGACACGCTCATCCAGGTGGCCAAGGTCGAGCGCCGCAAAGAGCTCGCCAAGCCCCTGTTTGCCACGCGGTACATTATCTACATGATTATAGTGGTCCTGATCCTGATCCTGGGCCGCAACATGCTGTTCAAGCCCAGCACGCCCAAAAAGACCTAGTATCCGACGTGGTCCTTGGTCTTGCCCGTGAAAATCAGAATCACCGTCAACAGCGTTCCCAGCACACCCGCAATGTACAGGTGCATCTTTTGCTCGCCAAACTCGGTCTTGGTAACCCCGTCGACCTCGACCGTTGGGGCCCTCGCGGTGACCATGGTTTTCGAGAGCAGGCTCGCAATCGCCATCCCCAGCAGCACGTAGCGGGGGAAGAAGAAGTAGATTCGCATGCTCACAAACAAAAGCGCGGCCGTCAGGACCATGACGGCGATCTTTTTGCGGTCCTTGAGCCCCTGGCGTCCGAAGACGGTGTACACATTAATGGGGATTTCCGGCAGCTGCGTGCCGTAGATTGCGAGCCAGTTGTACCCCATGTTTTTCATTTTATTCACAAGTGCTATATCCTAACAACAGGCAGGCGATTTCCGGCTTCCTGGCGCTGGCCATTGCCGTGCGGCCGTAGGCCCGTGAGTCAACTCGCGGGTCGGCCAGGAGTAGCCTCACGATCTGCATGGTCCCGACCTCGCACGCGTGGGAGAGCATTGTCCGGGGGCGTCTGGAACGCTGTCCGTCCACCGTAGCACCCGGGAGGGTGATGAGCTGGGTCGGGTCGACTCGCGGGTCGGCCAGCAGCAGTCGCACGACCCTCACGTCCTGGCTTGCGATCGCGCTCTGTAGGGCGAGGTTCTCAAAGTCCTCGGGGTTAAAGAGCGGATTGTTCAGCAGCACACGCAAAACCCCAACCTGGCCCATGCGCGCGGCCACCGCCAGGGCCGTGGAGCCGCAGGTGGCCATCTCCGGGGACATCAGCGAGGCCCGGATGCAGGGGTCCTGTAGCAGCAGGCGCAGGACGCCGACGTGCCCGTGGCGACACGCCTTGATCAGAGCCAGGCACTGGAACCCGTTGTTGGACACGCGGTCGTCCAGCAGGAGCACCCGCACTATGGCTGCGTGGTTGTGCTCCACGGCCTGCACGAGCGCCTCCGTGTTCCGCGGGCACGCCTTGAGCTTCTTGCCGGCCAGGATGCGCCTTACCGTCGACGTGTAGTTGTTGGTGGAGGCCACTATGAGCACCGTGCAGAGCAGGTCCGACGAGGCAAACGGGAAGTGGTGCAGCCTGGAAAACACTTCTTCATTTTCCCGAACTAGACACTGGACGATGAGCGTCTCGGCGACGTGCGCGTTGGTCTCCAGCACAAACACCAGCAGCTCCCGATTGGCGGCGTCAAACAGGTAGTCCACGTCCGCGTCTTCCAGCGCCGTCTTGCAGGTCAGTCCAATGTCATAGGCGCTGCAGTGCTCTGCGGGGACGAGGCGCACCGGGCCGCCGCGGAGGCTCACGTGCTTGGGCGGCGGCGTGGCGGCGTACTTGGGCGGCGGCGCGGTCGCCTTCCCCAGGAGGCTCTTGAATGCTTTTACAACCTTCATTGTGTTTTGTTTTCTTGTTTTCTACATATCTTTTATACACGCGCATACATGTATAAAAAACGATTTCTTTTTTTCGCCACTCTGCAACACATTATCACACACACACACACACACACACACACACACACACACACACACACACACACACACACACACACACACACACACACATACACGCACACAATGAAAGACCTCTTGAACGGGCGCAAGCTGTACCCGCACCAGCAGCGGGCCGTCGATGAGCTGCTCGGCACCCAGTGTGCGGCAGGCGTCTACTTCCTCAATGCACCCACGGGCTGTGGCAAGTCCATCATGTCTGTGGCTCTCTGCGCCAGCGCCGGCGGGAGCATTATTACAACCACCAAGGCGCTGCAGTGGCAGTACGAGGCCGACTTCCCCGAGGTCGCCCTGCTGATGGGTCGCGGCAACTACCAGTGTGCTCTGGCCCACGAGCACGAGCCCCTCGAGTACCGCATCGACGTCGGCGGCGTGACGAAACTAACTACTGTTCCCGTCGTCAACCCGTGCCCGCTGGACATTCGTCCCGCGTGGACAGACAAGGAGGGCAAGGCCGTCTACCCGACCGGCCCCCACTATGATGAGTGCGCCTACCCGGAGGCGGTGCGCCGCTTCACGGCAGCCCGTGTCACCGTTTCGAACTTTGCTCTCCACTCCTTCCGCCCCAAGGAGGCGGACTGCATCGTGGTCGACGAGGCCCACGAGCTCGAGGCTACCATGAGAGAGTGGGGCTCGCTGCGCCGGGCGCTGGATGAGAGGCCCATCGGTGGAATCTGTTTCCTCGCGAAGCGCCTGGCCAGCCGGTCCGCACCCTGCAAGGCCTTCTTGGAGGCGGCCCGCGACGTCCAGCCCCTTTCAGAGTGTATGTCCGGCGTGGACACCGACGAGGCCTCCGATGCCCCCCTCGCGTTCGGCTCGCCCATGTACAACGGACTCATGCGTTACCACGCGAGTGTCAAGGCGATGATGGGCATGCTCGCCCACGTCCAGGGCGCGCTGCTCAAGGGCAACGAGGACCCGGTCGCGGCGCCGCTCGCGAGGCTCGAGGCTCTCGACAAGAAGCTGTGCTGGGTCCGGGACGTGCCGCGCAACTACCTGGCCTCTCTTATGTCTCACTACAGCACGGGGGAGCGGGAGCTTCATGTCACACTACGAAACCTCGCCCCGATCTTTAAGAAGCTGTTTGGTGCCTACAGGCGCGTGTACCTGGTGTCGGCGACCATCGTGAACCCGGGGACGCTGTGCGCGGTGCTGGGCATCCGATACTCGGACACACACTCTGTCCACATGGAGTCGCAGTTCCCGGCGGCCAACCACGCGATCCGTGATATCAGCAACAACGTCCAGGTCCTGGCCCGCACGCTGCACGACCAGGTCAGGGACTGGCAGGCCGGCCTGATTGACACGATCCTCGACAAACACGCTGGCCAGAGGGGACTGGTCATGACGGCATCCCACGAGCATGCCGAGCTCATAGTGCGTTACACGAAGCCGCGGTCGAGCCGCCGCATGCTGCTCGTCAAGTCAAACCTAGTCCCCGTCCAGTGTGCGCTCGAGCTGGCAAGGGACGTCCCGGACATGGTGTACGTATCGAGCTCAATGCACACGGGCGTGGACCTGCCCGGCGACTTGTCGGAGTTCCAGATCATTGCCAAGATCCCGAGACTGTCGCCACACGACCCGATCGTCAAGTACAACCGGGGCAAGTTCGCGGAGTGGTACGACGACCAGGCGGCCATGGGGGTGATTCAGAGGCTGGGGCGCAGTGTGAGACAAAAGACGGATATTGTACATTCCTATTTCCTGGACCGGCTGACCGGCCCCATATTCCGCCGACTCCCCGAAACGATGGTTGTGCGGTTTGGCGCGATCGACGATATGAAATAAAATCACCCTACTAGAACTTTTAAAAATCAAATTTCAAATTTCAAATTTCAAAAACCTGGCCCAAAAACCTGGCCCAAAAAAAAATATGTCTCAAAAACTGTGTTTCAAAAATCATGTTTCAAAAATCATGTTTCAAAAATCATGTTTCAAAAATCATGTTTCAAAAATCAAATTTCAACAATCACGCTTCAAAAACCTGGCCCAAAAATTGTGTCTCAAAAACTGTGTCTCAAAAATCATGTTTCAAAAATCACGCTTCAAAAACCTGGCCCAAAAATTGTGTCTCAAAAATTGTGTCTCAAAAATTGTGTCTCAAAAACTAGGTTTCAAAAATCATGTTTCAAATTTCAAATTTCAACAATCACGCTTCAAAACCTGGCCCAAAAATTGTGTCTCAAAAACTGTGTCTCAAAAATCATGTTTCAAAAATCACGCTTCAAAAACCTGGCCCAAAAATTGTGTTTCAAAAACATGGCTCAAAAAATACGTTTCAAAAACATGGCTCAAAAAATACGTTTCAAAATCATGTTTCAAAAAATCAAATTTCAATGTACAATTTTAAAACGTCGACACTCAATGAATTGAAAAGGCTCGAGATGTATGTGCGGATACTCGAGCTCGTCGCGTGTAAAGAATGTCAACGGGTGGAACGTGTCAAGGCCGAGATCACGCTCCTGGAGCGATATAAACACGAACAAGAGGATGACGCTAGAAGTAGCAAGATACGGACTGGCGGCTTATAATAAAACTAGAATAAAAATAAAAATGGTATATACGTATCTAGGGAAACAACTCTTGTCGAGATTAGAAATCGATGAAGACGAGATTGTTGACACGATGGAGATTCTGGGAATTGGTCAGCAGTACGACACTGACGTGCGTGCAAATCTTGTCGAGCTAATGACGCATCGCCTCAGTGGAGAAAAAAAGTGCTCAAGTGCCCAGGCTGGCCATGTGTTTGAGGTTTACATGAACAAGTGTGATACTTTCAACAAACTCGCACGAAAAGTACGTCTACTACCAGATGTCATCGATCTGCGGTATTTTGGAGCCCCAAAGCTGTCGACGTCGCTCGTGTGTATTGCAAATATGGACAGGATAATACGCGAATGTCCCCGTGACCCAAAATTGCGCTGGGTATATCGAGGAGTCCACCCGGATAGAATTCAAATTGTGCATACGTTAACATCAGACCGCCATCTAGCAAACCGGTACGAGTCCGCGCTTGTAAACTACGGCTTCACGTCGTGTACAACAAACATACACCAGGCGAACCGGTTTGCGTCTACGGAAAAGAAGTGCTGTATACTCCGATTTCGCATACCCGAATCAGTTGCGTATTTTGACGCTCGCAAAATAAACACAATGGGCGAGGAAGAACTTGTGATTAGACGCAACACGACATTTTCGGCCTTCAGGCCAGTCTTTCGCCTGGATGATGATACACAGGTGATTGAGTGCGTATTGAGGATATCGCCTGCACCACTGGCCGACTATTTGACATGAATGTGTTTCAAAAACATGGCTCAAAAATTGTGTTTCAAAAACACGTTTCAAAAACACGTTTCAAAAACTAGAGCTCAAAACTCATGTTTCAAATTTCAAATTTCAACAATCACGCTTCAAAAACCTGGCCCAAAAATTGTGTTTCAAAAACTGTGTTTCAAAAACCCGGCTCAAAAAATACGTTTCAAAATCATGTTTCAAAAAATCAAATTTCAATGTACAATTTTAAAACGTCACACTCAATGAAATATGTATTTTGAAAAAAGTAAATGCCAGTGTTCAAGGAGAAGGGGGAACGACTGCTCGCAGCGCTGAACATTTCACGACAAACAACGCACTCCTATCCCTACTATGCATCCTTGTCCCGCGAGCACTTCATGGAGGCCGTTTGCGAGGTTGGACGTGTAGTCGGTGAGTCGATAACGCTTTCCGATGATCCGTGCGCCAGCCTGGTGTACGCAATGACAATGCACGTCGCCGGTGAAAGGAAATGCGGCAGCGCGGACGCTCGCCACGTCCTTGAGGTGTACATGAACAGCCGCGAGACCTTCAATAAACTCGCGCGTGACCTCGTGTTGCCTGACCGAATCCCCCTCGGGTACTTTGGCTCACCTGCCAATGCAACCGGGCTCGTGTGTCTCACAAACATGGACCGAATCATTCTAGAACACGGGAATCAGTCACAGAACGATGGACTCGGCTGGGTATATCGAGCTGTTCCCCCCAGCCTGGTGGAAACGATCACATTGTTCGCGGTAACACAGCAAGAAGAGTTCCACGCAGCGCTGCTCAACTTTGCTTTCACATCATGTACAACGGATCTGGAGGTGGCCAGTCGACTAGTGTCTCGTGACCGCGGGTGCTGTGTGCTTGCGTTCCAGATCCCAGAGGAGGTCAACTACTTTGACGGCCGTGTCTTTAACACGATGGGGGAGGGGGAGATTATCATTCAACGCAACACGTATTTCAGCAACTTCCAGAAACCCGCAGACCCTGTGAACGGGATCACGGTGGTAGAGTGCACACTGGATTTGCTCCAGCGCCCGCTATCCATCTACATTTCAAAGGTGCGCTGACTCGTGACTGACCAGACAAGTCAGGCTATCAATTCACCAAGGTCAAAAGTCAAAATCAATAAAGTTTATTTATTAATGTACAAGAGTCTATACAACAGTAGAGGCTACACCGCACAAGCAAGGGGCCCTAGAGCCCCATGTCCACTCGGCTCATCACAATCCCCGCCAGCGGGAGCACCATCTTCCCGGGCTCCACCGTTACCGGCACGCGTCGGCCCGTCAGGCTCTCGATCGCCGACATCGTCGTCTGTGCCACCATCTTTGTCAGCTTGTCAATGGCCGCCCGGGACTCGGCCGCCGTCGCCCTCTTCTCGCTCAGCTCCAGCAGCAGCGCCACGCCCACGTCCGTGTACTGCAGCACCGCCGTGTACAGGCACGCCGCGACCGCCATCTTGTCACTCGTGGTCCGGAGCATCCTAGTGTTGGCGACCTCTCCGAGGTGGTGGCACAGGAAGCGCACAGTGTTCTGCGGAGAGACCCGGCTCTCGTAGTCCCGCAGCTTCGGCAGGTCCATGTCGCGTACCTGGACCAGGTACAGCACAAACTTCTCAATCACGGGGTTGCCGGGGTCCCGGATCACCCGCTCGCTCGCCTCCCCAAACCCCATGCACTCGCCGTCCAGCGCAGCTCCTCCACCTCCGCCTCCCCCTAGGCCCTGCTCCACGTCCACGTCCCCGTCACCCCCAAGCACAATCCGCGCACCTCCCTTGCGCAGGTACTCGGCGTAGTGCGGGTTGTGCACAAACCCGCTCGTAATCCGCTTCCCGGTAGCGTACGAGAACAGCGTTCGGCAATCTTGCATTGTGCAGAACATCTGGTCGCAGCCCGCAACCTTGTTGATAAGGGCGCCACAGTTCCGGTTGGGACACGCTGTCGTCGTCGATCGCAGGTGCGTCACCGTCGCCAGCTCGTCCCTGTCGCACACGTGGCTGTCCAGAAGCTCCATGGCCAGGGCATTGAGGTTGATCATCCGCATCTCCGCGCTGTACGAGCTGGCGCCCTCGACCCCCAGGTCCTTCATGCAGCAGGGGCAGTAGCCCTTGCGACAGTCCACGCACAGCCCCGACTCCCCCAGCTTGCCTCTGCACCTTGGCGTCCCACACCCAACGAGAGCCTTCTTCACCGGCTGCGCGTCCGGCTCGGCCTCCACCACGTTCTCCCGAAGCAGCGCGTTAATATACTTTAGAATGACCTTGACCGGCACCAGTGCAAGGTCGAACTTGCCGTTCTTCCACGCCACCGGCACCGCCTTCGGCCCCATGGCCGCCACGCACATGTCCGTGGTGTCCATCTCGGACCGCCGCTTCTTCACAAGCCCCCGGGCAAGCTGTGGAGCCACTCCCATATCGTGCACAGCCCCGCGTATGATGGTCGCAACGTTGACAAGGGGCTCTGCGTTCCGGTTGGGCTCGTCGAGCTGCAGCAGGAACCGGTCCCCCCACGCGGAGTACTTGGCCCGCACCGGCTCCGGCAGCCCCCGGGTCATGGCGGTGGTGTAGCGCTCATTGCACGACATGCACGTCGGGCCCGACTTGCTGGAGGTGGCCGCGTTCCGCACCATGCAGAGGCTACACTCGTGTAGCAGGCAGAACGGGCACCGCACAAACGGCGTGTCGGGCATGTCGGTGCTGTCCATGCAGCAGATCGTGCACTCGACGACGGGCATTTTTAGCCGGGAGAGTCGGACAGCCGCGTAGAGGAGGAGTGCCACACAGGTGTAGAAGAGACTATAGTATCGAAGTGTGTACAGTACCACTGGTGCTAGGTGCATGTACACAGTGGCTGTAATCAAAATCAAAAGTATGATTGTGATTATGAATACCCTGGTCATTCTGCTCGTGCTATATATACAAGAAACGGGCCAGAGTACAACGACCATCAGCCAGTCCTGGCTGATGAGCCGCTGTTTTTGATTTTTGGTCACGTCCAGGTGTTCCCACCGGCTCCCGTCCCGACCTGTGCACGTGTCTGCCGGGTTTTCGACTTTAAAACGATACAATTATTTTGAAATAAACAGATGTATTTTGAAAAAAGTAGCACAATTGGATCACAGTGTCTGTGCGATTTAGTAGACAATGTCCCAAAGCCAATTGGGATGCGACCATCGCTCAAGAGTGCATTGTTCTCCGCTGCGGCTGGCGACAAGCAGTTGCAATGTTGTGTGACCCAAATTATCAACGTCGTTGAAAAGTATGCTGTGGAACAGCAACAGACCACAATATACTCTTGGGCGGCGAGCCGGTGTACCTTCCTCGAGTGTCTCCAGTCCCTGTTCAAGAAAATCCGTCTATCCGACAAGAGATGCGAATTTCTGCTGTACTTGAAACAGAACCAGTTTGCGCACAAGCTCGAGTTCTACACGATATGTCTGGAGCTAGGCGTGTACGACTGGAACCAGTGTTATAGAGACACCCAGTTGGATTTGCTGCGAGTTCTGCTGATTGCCCTTGCTAACAGAACCAAGGAGGACGTTGATTTGACGGCTATGCAAGCGTACGTGCGGAACAGCGAAAGGAGGCGCGAGTCAAAGGTCGAGAGACGGGCGATATCAAAGATCGAAGACTCGGACCTCGACGGCATCATTGAATTGAAAACACTAGAGATGCATGTGAGGAAACTCGAGTTGGACGTGTGTAAAGAATGTCAATCGTATTTCGTGGACGGGTTTAACGTGGACGCACATCAGAAAAGGGGGGAACGTGTCAAGGCCGAGATCACGCTCCTGGAGCGATATATACACGAACAAGAGTGTGACTCTAGAAGTAGCAAGATACGGCGACTGGGCTGAGGGGAGCCTTGATCGATTTTTAAAAATAAATAAATAAACAACTCACAAATCGCGTTCTAAAAATCACCTCCAAAAACCCGACTCACGTCCACGTGTTCCTACTCGCCCCCGACCCCTCGTCAGGGTGCACGTGTCCACCAGCGTACCCTTGGTGTTGTAGTACTCAAACTTGACGCTCGCCGCACCCGCGGTGCACTTGAGGGCCCCCTGGCTGTTCGGGAGCACGTCGTGGTGCGCGTGGACCGTAAACCCGGACGCCGCCGTCACGGAGCCCTCGCAGCTGTCCTCGGCCCGGTCGCCATCGTTCTTGCCGGACCCGGTCATGAAGGCCATCATGCCGCCCCACCCGGCCAGCTTGCCGTACGACTTGCCGCCGACCTGGTACTCGACGCTTTCGTCCGGATACGAGTACCGCCCCATGCCGTGGTCGTGGCCCGTAAAGATAGCGTCGATGCCCTTCTCGGCGAGCGGGAACACAAACAGGTCTGCCTCGCAGCTGCCCGCGCAGCAGTACCTGAAGGTGCTGAACGGCGACCAATGGTTGACGAGGAACCTGAACTTGACGGCCGTGTTGGCCATGGACGCAGTAAGCGCTATGCTAAGCCAGGTGTACTGGCTCGACCCCTTGCTGAACCCGCCGCCACCCAGGTCAGACGTCGTGGCCAGCACAAACCACTGGATGTTGCCCATGATAAACGTGTAGTACGGCGCACCCTCGTAGGACGGGACTATCACGTTGCCGGGCAGCGCCGTGCCCGGCTTGAGGTTAAAGTACTCAATGAACGCGGCGGCGTCGTCGCCGCTGGCCATGTCGTAGTCGTGGTTGCCAATGGCCGGAAAGATACGCTTGGCCGCCAGCAGACCGGCAAAGTGCTTGCCGATGCCGGCCTTGAACCCCGCGTGCCCCGCGGGCCCCTTGGTATCGGGATCGGTGTAGTCGAGGTCACCCGCAGTGACGAGGTACGCCGGGCCCCAGGGCGCGGAGAGCGTGGCGAGGCTCTCGTACACGTCCTGGTCAATATCCGACACTACCATGAATGTGAGACTAGAGGTGTCCGTGCTGACAACAGTGCCCGCACTAGAGCTTGAGTTTCCCGTGTTGGAGACGACAGTGCCTCCCGTGTTGGAGACGACAGTGCCCCCACTCGAGTTCTCTGTGTTAGTAGTGGTGGTAACATCGGTATCCGTGGTACTCCCTGATTTGTTGTAGAGTATAACACCTACAACGATACCCACGATCAGGAGGATAGCAAGGCCACCAACGGCAATCCAAACCCCAGACATTTTTATAGTATGTTCAGTATGCTCTAAGTCTCATTCCATAAAAAAAAAATCTTGCTTGAAGTGTGGGATAATTTTTTTTATTGATAAACGCTAAAACTACAACACAACACAGTGGTCACACTAGGGTCAAAGGTACAAGCGCGGCGACTTGTCCAGATTGCCAAGGTTCAGTGGTCGTACTAGGGTCAAAGGTACAAGCACGGCGACTTGTCCAGATTGCCAAGGTTCAGTGGTCGTACTAGGGTCAAAGGTACAAGCACGGCGACCTGTCCAGATTGCCAGGTTCAGTGACCACGCCACGATCAGAGGACAAGCACGGCGGCTTGTCCTCATCACTAGGTTAGGCTACAAACACAAACACATTACAAACACAAACACTTTAGACTGGTTTAGAGTAGTCTGCCAAACTCGGTAGCAGTGGCAGTGATTCTGGCAAGCCGTGCAAACCCGGCTGTAATAGGTCCGACTGCAGGGGAGGCAGGCCGTCCGGCTGCAGGGGAGGCAGGCCGTCCGGCTGCAGGGGAGGCAGGCCGTCCGGCAGCAGTGTCGCACCTTCTACCAGGTGCAGGGAAAGCAAAGCGTCAGTTTCTTCCAAGGATGGCAAGACTGACCAGTCCACGGTGTCAGACTCGCCCCTAGCCTTTTTGACAGCATCTCGATCCTCGACACTGTCACGTGTGCGCTTCCGACTAGGCGGTGGCCCCGACAGGTCCTTGGGCCCATCGTCAGCAGCGTCCACGCTCTTGGACTCCTTCGATGTGTCCTTGGGCTCCTTGGCAGTCTCGGTCTTCGGCGGGTCCTTGGGCGCCCTGGTCTCCTTGGCCGGCTCCTTGGACGGGTCCTTGGGCTCCTTGGCAGTCTCGGCCTTCGGCGGGTCCTTGGGCGCCCTGGCCTCCTTGGCCGGCTCCTTGGGCTCCTTGGCAGTCTCGGCCTTCGGCGGGTCCTT
>NW_014040556.1:258720-262329 GCF_001186125.1 Sphaeroforma arctica JP610
GAGAGCCTGGCACCGGTGCCGCCGATACGTTGACGTCCGCCATGGGGCGAGAGAGCCTGGCCCCGGGGCCAGGACGCCCGTCGTGGGTGCGAGAGAAGAGCCTCACCTCTTTTACTAGTGACGATTAATATTTTGTGTTGTTGACCACAATGACGAGAGAGAACCCCCGGGACAGGACTGGCACCCCTGGTGGATGGTATTTGTGTTACTGAGCACAATGGCGAGCGGCGCAAGCCTGGTGGTGCGGAGTCTCTGAGACCCTGGTGGCGCGGGCTACGGGGTTGATGAAGCCGCCCAGGTCCATGAAGGTCCAGTGCCGGGTGTCCACCAGACCCCTGCCCGCCAGCCCCGTCCCCCAGGCGTGGCTTGGAAAAATAAAAATCATACTTGGACTTTTTTCATTTTCATTTTCATTTTCATTTTCATTTTCATTTCGCCTATATAACCAGCTCCCCCAGACCCCAGAAAGTCACTTTTCACTTCTAGTGTAACTACAACTTCCAAATCCACTCTACTATTCCATTCTATTCTACCATGTCTGCCCAACAGGAATCCAAGTGGCTCGGCGGCAACGTCCAGCTCTTCAATATTCTCAAGGTCCAGATGGTCGCTGCCCCTCAGCAGCGCGTGGTCCAGTTCGAGAACAAGGGCTGTGTGGACGCCTATGTCAGCACCGTCACCGAGGTCGCGGCCGCCGACCCCGCGCTTGGCCAGATCCGCCACGTGGGCACCGTCGAGTACTACCACCGTCCCGAGGACCAGAGAGTCGTGCTCGCCGGCGGCGGCCACCGTTTCCACATTACCTTCTGCATCGCCATCGTGCTCCGCTACCTCGGACTCCGCGTCTACTCGCAGTACACGGCCGCCGTCGACGCCGGAGCCGCCACCGATGCCGCGATCGAGGGCGCCATTGACCGGCTGCTCAGTCTCGTGAACGAGCTCGCCAGCTGCTTCGTCCAGCGCGACGACCGGGCCGGCAACTGCACCATGAACTACGTGTCCAACATGCGGGGCCAAAACCGGTTCCTCCGAGCCCTGGCCTTCTTCCGTCTGCCCGCGGACATGGACGCCGAGGACCTCGATGCCGTTGAGATGTACCCCCACATTAAGCCCAGCAGCAGGACCCACAACGCCGCCTTTGCCTCCAAGTACTGCCAGGCTTTCGAGGAGGCCTTTTGCGACTCGCGCATGCTGCAGTTCGCGACCTCGGCCATGTTTGGCTACCGACACTTTAGCATGCCAGTCACCTCGATGCTCAACTGCGACGCCGTCGTGGACATCCTGCACTTTCTCCGTACCGACGAGCCCCGCTGGCTGGACGCCTGCGTGGCCACCAGCACCCTGGCCGCCGGCTGTGCCACCGCCATCAAGGTCGAGTCCCTCAAGATGAACCGGCCGTCGATAATGGACTCCAACAAGTTCCTGTCCCCCCTGACCCCCGCCTGCCGCATCCACTCTGCCATAGTGTCCCGCCTCGGCGCCGTCGCCGACAGCACCGCCATCTGCCTCGAGATCAACACGTACATTGACACCATGACCTCGCTGGTGCCGTTCCAGGCGACCACCACCGGGCTGCCCATGGACGCCTCGCAGGTCCAGGTCATGTACCTGCACGCCTCGCTCTTCAAACACGTCCTGGCCAAGACCATGGCGCTGTCGATCTCGGAGTGCACGGCGCTGGAGAAGGCCAAGTCCACCCCCGCGGCCTGCGGCGCGTACATGCCCAGGAGCGACACTGCCTGCGAGTTCCTGGCCCTCCGGTACTGCAGCTCGGCCATGGCCGTCAGCTCTCTGATGGCCGGCGAGGTCCACCGCGGCTTTGCGAACGAGTACCTCTGGAACACGGCCAGCCTGGCGGACCTCGACGCTACGCTTGGCAAGCTGCGGGGCGGCAACTACCCCACCCTCGTCGCGCCGGTCCTGTCCCTGCTGGAGACCTTCTACTACCGGGTGACGGGTACCCGGACCCGCCTGTGCGCCGCCTACCGGGAGTTTGCCATCACCGAGACCTGGGACTACCTGCAGACGCTGCTGGAGCACAGTAGCCATTTTGATGACGAGATCTTTGGTGCCGCACAGTCGGACGAGGACACCGCTGTGGCCGCCGCCCGCAAGCTCGCGGTCTCGCTGTACGGGGCCTACGAGAACGGACTCCGGAGCCTCGGGGGCAAGGTCTGCGCGTCGCTGCGACAGGCCGGGGTGGGCGCGCTCGTGGGCGCGGCCCGTCTCTGCGACCGAGACTCGGTGTTCTTCAGCTTTGAGGCCTTCAGGACGCACATCCGGCTGCTCCTGGGGCCCGAGCTCGCGACTGCGCCGCTGCGGGTGAAGACGGCGGACATTTCGGCCATGTGCGGACAGCTGGCCTCGGAGATTGAGGTTCTGATCAGCCTGGAGCTTGTTGTGTCCCTCAGTATGCCCCGCCGGGACGGCGACAACGTCAACACGCTCGTCGGGGACGCGCAGGACAAGAACTTCTCTCGGCCGACCCGCGAGCACCTGACCTACCCGACCTGGGTGAAGTCCGTGCCGACCACCCAGAAGAGGGCGGTGATCCACCTGGACAGGCTCATGCAGCTGATGCCGTCTGCGAACTGGACCGATGAGGACGGCCCAGAGGACGAGGACGACGAGAACACCTGGGGCCTGGACGGCCTCGACGACGGGGACGTGGAGGTCGGCGCTGCGGGGTACGACTTCCCGCTGCGGACGGCGGCGACGGCGATGATCCTGGCTGGACGCGACCGTGTCCTGGGACTGGCGGGCTTTGACCTCGCGGAGTCGCTGGGCGATGCGACCTACAAGCTGGCCGCCGAGTCCCTGGTGGCCATCAGCGTCTTCCGCCTCAACGCGTCCAACAAGGTGCTCTACAATGTGCTGCAGCGGGTGCCCGAATACGCCGGGTCCACCGAGAGCGGCGAGCTGCCCCGCCGCACCCAGGTGCTCAAGTGCGACAACGCCACGGTGACCCTGCCGAAGGGCCTGGCCACCTCGCCGCTCCCGGTGGGCGACTTTGTGATCCCGTACGACCTGCTGGTCCGCTCGGCTCTGATCCGCACTGGCCGCCGCCGGGACGAGGACTCTGCCGCCTACTGTGCCGTGAGGGCGCTGCCCATCGCGGACAGGTACGATGCGTTCATGCAGCACGCCCACGAGGCCGTCTCGGTCATCACGTGGGGCGTCTACCTGGAGCTCAAGCGCCTGTTTGTCTTTTCCTACGGGACCAAGTTTGCGGGCGAGGCCCGGCCGCCGCTAGGGGAGCTCGCGATGGCCAGCACCAGGCCCCAGCACCAAGGCAGGGCCAAGGCCAAGGCCAAGGCTCCGGCCGCCAGCCGCAAGCGCAAGGCCACGATGCCGGACGTCGAGACGGTGCACCAGCGGTCTCTGAAGGTCAAGCGCCGCATCGTGGAGTCGTCGGACGAGGCGAGCGAGGCCGAGGAGGACAGCGACAGCGACTGCGAGGAAATTGGCGAGACGGACAGCGAGTAGTTGGTTGGGTTTTTGTAGAGTTGATGTTAATAAAAAAAATGTTTGCAAACCAAAGTCTTTTGCGCTGTAGTCGGGTATACTTTGTGAATCAATAACTCAATCACTATCAAAGTCTTTTGCATA
>NW_014040556.1:262349-271379 GCF_001186125.1 Sphaeroforma arctica JP610
GTCGGTATACTTTGCGAATCAATACACCCAATCACTATGATAAGTCTTTTGAGGCACGCCTGCGGGGCTTTCTCAATAAAGGTCAACATTATAATAATAATAAGAATAATAATAAAAATAATAATATCCCACAAGTCTACTAGTTTATTTTTCATCATGTACACACTAGCAGGTCGAGGAGGTCGTCACACATGGTGAGGCCGCTTCTGTGTCGTATAATTTCCACCAGGGGCACGTCCGCGACACCGACCCCCAGCCGCCCCCGCGGCAGGTCGCCGAGGTACAGCGGCAGCTTCGACACCTCCACCGAGACGCTCTCGTCGATTGGCGCAAGGTCCAGCGTGGCCACGTACGCGTCCATCAGCTCCAGATGAAGCTTTGGGACATCCATCGGGTAGTGCTTGCTACACATCTGCGCGCAGAGGCCCAGGACCCACGTCGCCGCAATGCCTTTCTGGGGTACCGCACCACAGACGTAGCACCTCGTCTCCTGCATCGCCCTCGCGTACTGCGTCCACGTCGCGTACCATGGTGGCATGATGGGGAGTGGGATGCCAAACGCGGCCCGGTGGTTGTACACGTAGCGCTCCACCGCAAGCGGCGGGGCATCGGGAAGCAGAAGCATAGCCGGAGTCAGCCCGGACCGCTGAATGAGGGCCTCGAGCGCCCAGTCAGCCACTTCAAACGGCCCCGGCGAGATACTGAGGTTGCACTTTGGCGCCCACGTCCAGAGCGCCTTTACGTGCTGGCCGAGCGCGTCCAAGAGGCCCGAGAGCTCTAGTCGGAGCTCGAGCCACTGGGCCACATCAAGGCTCGCGTAGCCGTGGTCCTGGAACACGGCCACCGCGTGTAGTGGGTCTTTCCCCGCCAGGCCCACGACGGCCGCCACGACCTGCGCGGGGAAGGGCACGTAGACGCCGAAGGGGCCGCCGTGGACGCGCTGGCTGTAGATGACCACCGAGCTCAGCGCGACAACGCTGTCCACCGTGCACGGCCCGTCCGAACAGTGGAGTGTCATCTGCATGCTGTCAATGTCTCCTGTGTAAAACTGACACGCAAGGTGAAATGTCCCCTGTGTAAAAAGAAAAAAAATAATTAGTCAGAGTCGTCGTTTTCGCTCGCATAATCGCCATAGTTCCGGTCTCGCTTTCGCTCGCGTCGGCCGTGGCCAGAGGCCGCCATGGCCATAAAGTCCGCGTACATGTCGGGCAGTATGGTGCCCAGCCGGCCTCGGACCATCAGCTCGGCCGGGATGTCTAGCAGCATGAGCCACCGCACGTCCATGTTTTTTGTCCTCTCCTGGTTCTCCCCGTACGTGATCAAGACACGGTCTTCGCTGACTGTGCTTGCAATAACCCGTACCAAGCGCGGGTCTCTGCCGGACACGACTCTGGCCCCAGGCACGAGGTAGGTCTCATAGGCCTCCGCAAACTCGTTGATGGCGCCGGCGTACGCGGTGATCGTCCTCTGGAGCTGGCGATGTGAGATCGACGCAAAGTAGTCGTGTATCTCGCCCATAGCCAGGTCTGGGAAGGCGACTCGGATGTGCAGGAACAGCATCGTCCACGCGTTGCAGAAGCCCTCATCCCTTGGATTCCTCAGCTGGGGCCCCGTGGTCGGGCAGGAAAGGTGCAGCGGGACATACCAGAAGCCGAGGTGGCTCAGGCGCTTCGCCACATAAGCCGACAGCTGGTCGTCCAGTTCCTGCTGCAAGACCCGGTTGTTGCACCCGTGCGGCTCAAAGCGCTCGATTTTCCCCGTGCGCTTATCGAGGATCAGGGTGTTGGCATGGTCCCAGTCACCTGGCTTGTGGAGATGCATGATTATAAAAATGTAGCGCACGCCATCTTGTGCGTTACACGCCCTTACTAGTCGCAGCATACCACCCCAGTTCGACAGCCGCCGCGTGTTGGTATTATAAAACAGCTCCAGGGTGCTCACGGACGCACACGCACTGGGGTAGAGTCGTCCGATAACGTCACGCCACCTGGTGGTGGCCCAGCTCGACGCGTACGTCTCCGCGGTAAGCGCCGTGAAATTCAACTGGTTGTATGTACCGGGAAGAATGGCCTGCAGCCCGTGCTGTACTGCAACCACGTGTGGCATCTGTAGGAAAACGGACCCCGGGGCTGGGCGCCAGTCGTCAGACACAACCTGTGGCAGTGGGGGTGAATCGCCGACGTTAACCACCTCGGTGCCGGGCACTGGGGGTTTCTTATACACGGCCTTGAATCTGTCCAGGGCAGCTCGGAATACCGATAAGCCCTTGCGCCCAACGTCCTCCAGGGCTCTGGTGGCCTCGTTGGGACTGAGAAGCAGCTCTTCTACGTACCTGAGCTGGTAGTAGAAGGTAATATAGGCAAGCGCATTCCGGGAGGCAAAGGGTGGTACAGTCACCAGGACAATGTTGAAGTCGCCGATCTCGAGCGGCAGGATGTCGTACAGTGCGTCAGCGACCGTCTCCTCCGAAAACGGTAGCTCGCCCGAGGTGGGGACCAGGATCTCTATCGTTGCATCGGCGGCAGAGACCACCAGAAGCCCGGCTCGCCATTTCGGGCCACACTGGACCACGAGTCTGATTGGGACAAACCGCGGCTCTTGTTCGAGGAACTGTGGGATCCGCCCCAGGAGCTGGGACGTTGTGTCGTCTAAGGGGGCAAACGATTCGAGGTTGTGTGGATACACGAGTTCTGTGGGGACCAGCGATTCGCGGTCACGCGGATACACGAGTTCTGCGAGAGCAAACCGCCAGAGCCGCGGATGGTGCATGACTGCATATCTGGCGAGCGTGGACATTTTTTTGACTGTATTATTTTATTCCAGAGCTAAAAAGATAATTTGCGCGCCAACCCTAAAAAGTTAATGTTTTAGAGTCTAATGCAACAAAGTCCTCGTACACGTCTGGCAGTACTACTTCCAGCCGGCCCATCGCCATAAGCTCTGCGGGCGGATGTGAAAGCATCAGATGCCCGACCGGAACCGTCTTTGTCCTTCCGTTGCCTCTCTTTATCAATACCGTGTCATCGTCGCCACTGTACGCTGCTATCACCCACACGCGTGGCGGACCAAGGGGTAAGACAACTCTGGCCCCATGTACAAAGTGGGTCCTGTAGGCGCTCATAAACAGATTGATGGCCTCGGCGTACCTTGTGATGATGCCGTGTAGCCGGTGGCGTGAAACGGTATTGAAGAACTCGTGCAGCTCGTCAACCACAAGTCCGGGAAACGCGACCCGCACATGGATAAACAGCAGAGCCCAGGCATTGCAGAACCCATTGTCCAAAGTGTCCCTACGCTGAGGGCCGATTCTGGGACAGGCCAGCTCTAGAGGTAGGTAGCGAAACCCAAGGTGGCCCATATACGCAGCAAGGCTATCCTCCAACTTGTCGATTTTGTAGCTGAACACGCGATGCCCGTGGGGCTCGAAGCGTTCCACGAACCGCGTCTGTGTATCGAACACAAGCATGTTTGCGTGGTGGGATTCGTTGGATGTGTGGATACTCAGGCTTATAAAGATGTAGCGAACTGCGTCTTGCGCATTACATGCCTCTACGGCTTGTACTGTACCACCCACGTCCACCAGCTCCTCACTAGTAAGATCATAATACAGCTCGAGATTTGTTATGTCGCGACATGTGCCGGGGTAGAGTTTGCAGATAACGTCAACCCAACGTCGCGTGATGTAGGATTTAAAAGAGTCGTCGTCCGGGGACTTAAATTTTAGCACGTTGTAGGTGTCGGGCAGTATCACCTCCAAGCGGTACTGTGCGGCAAGGAATGCTGGTACCTGCGCAAGAACTGTACGCTCGTCGGTAAGCCAATTGTCCGGCCAGTCGTCTGACATCCTCACCGGCGCCAGCATTGGATGGCCAACCCGTACCACCGCAGTGTTGTTGACTGGTCGTATCGTATACATGGCCTTGAATCTGTCCAAGGCAGCTTGGAATACAGATAAGCCCTCGCGCCCAATGTCACCCAGGACTCTGGTGGCCTCGCCTGGACTCAAAAGCAGCTCTTCTACGTACCGGAGCTGGTAGTATAGGGTAATATAGGCAAGCGCGTTCCGTGCGGCAAAGGGTGGTACAGTCACCAGGACAATGTGTTTGTGCGACACTTCGATTTGCAGGCTACGAGCCAGGGCCCTTGCGATAGTGACCTTGCTAAAAGGTAGCTCACGCACGGTTGTGACAAGGATCTCAACGACTTTATCAAGGGCAGAGATTACCACGAGCCCGGCGCGCCATTTCCCGTTTATTTCAACTAGGAGTCTCATCGGAACAAACCTTGGCTTCGTTTTGAGGTGTGGGCGTATGAACTGGACTACCGTGTCGTCGAAGGGAGCAAACGCCTCCTGGTCCCGCCGGTACACGAGCTCCGTCAGCGCAAGCTGCGAGAGCTTGGGGTGGTGCATGACTACATATCGCGTAAGGGTGGACAATTTTTATTTTTTTTTGAACGTTTATTTAGTTACCAAGGTAATTTTTCTACATACTGCCTAAAGTGCCACGTGTTCATCAAAAAGCGCCCCAGCTCGTCAATGCACGTGTGCCAGTCGGCGTCCGTCTCGGGGAGCACAAACATCTCCATGAGCTTCTCGTAGCTGGGTGGGACAGCGATTGTGTTTCTGACCGCCGGGCCAAAGCGGCGGCAGGTGGCGAGCAGGTCCATTTTCCGGCCATCCCAGGTCCGCCTGTCCAGGGGGCACAGCGATACGTAGGGGTTTGTTCCGTGAACAGAATTTCTGACAAAGACGCCAATGTCGGACAGTTTCTCCCGATCGCCCGGCGTCACGGGATCCATGTAGACCTCGTCCGCCCACCTGTCCTGGCTCGGGTCAAGGTACGCGCAGAAGCAGAGCACCTTGTCCAGGCCCTCGATCGTCGTCAGCGCCAGATAGCTGGGGAGCGGCAGGTCTCGGTAACGCGTGTACCACAGGACATAGAAGGGGCACCCCGTGGCCACGGCTATGCGGCCCAGCTGCAGCAGGATGCGGTTGTTGTCGAGATCGGCCTTCTGGAACAGCAGCACAAGGCGATGGTCGGGGGCCGCGATAACGGCTGTCCAGGCGGGGGTAACGAACGCGTCGTGGGCGGGGGCCGCGAGCACCGTGCTCCAGAGCTCCGCCAGCATGGCATGCTCCTCAAACAGGACCAGCGACTCTCGCACCACAGCCTCCCACTCTGCGGGCGTGTTCATGGTAAGCAGGCGGCGGTAGAGATACGGGACTCTGAGGTCCGCGTCCAGGTCGTGGCTGGACATGTGTAGGTAGGGCAGCAGGGCCCCGGGGAGCTTGGGGAGCTGCGTCGTATCGCCCAGTGGGCGGTTGTTTGCGTAGATCTCAGCGGCGATTTGGCGATCGGGTTCTATAGGATAGTACTGCGTCACAACGGCGACACTGGCCGTGTAGACGGAGTCCAGCTCCGCGGCCGTGGCGGACGCGTAGTAGCCGCGGGCACGGGCGGCAAAGAAGAAGGCAAAGGCCCGGTGGTTCAGCACGGCTCTGAGGGTGGGCAGCATGCTCTGGGGCACCGGTGTACCGCCGGGGGCGAGCCGCTGTATGGCAATGTGCGGCTGGGACGCGCGGATCGCATTCGCAATGCACGAGGACGCGGAGGCCGGCCGTAAACGCTTCGGGGTCAGGCGTGGAGTCCAGACCGTCTGACACTTGCTTGGTGTGCCCGGGAACGATGTACCCGAGAGAGACCGCTGGGTGAGCTGACCGAGGGCTTCCTCGGCAGGGGGGAGTTCGGGGGTTGTGGAACGACTGGATCTGGGTCGAGTGCAGTCGATGGGCTCGGACATGGTTGCTAGGGCTCGGTATAGAAGGCAAGACGTCGTGAATATGTAGATTGTACTACATGTACATATTCCGGATGTGCATCTGTGGTATTTATATATATATGCGCGCGCGTGTGTGTGTGTGTGTGTGTGTGTGTGTGTGTGTGTGTGTGTGTGTGTGTGTGTGTGTGTGTGTGTGTGTGTCTTTTTTTTTTTTAGGGGCGATTGGTGAGGCCTGACTGATCGTCATTTCAGTTATTTCAATTGAAGTCTGTTACGGACTCATCATCCTCTGCAGACTCGGGCAATGGACTACTCTGGGATCTCCTTGAGGACGACTCCCCTCTGCTGGCGATTCGAGCCTGTGACCCCGCTCTGCGTGGTTTTGGTGACTTTGGCGGCACGATATCTCTGCGACATTTTGACAGTTTTAGGGATGTCTTTTTTTGTTCTTCTATATTCACCTGGATGTCGCTTGTCAAGTCGTCGATACGCATGTGACTCCTCAGACTGTTGGGTGAAGTGAGTACGTTCGCATACTGGTTTGGCTCCAAATTCATATTGTCTGCTACAGTTGGTTTGCAGCCGGTCTTGAGCTTGCGAGATACTTCAGAGGCCTTCACCTTGGTGCCCAACACGGCGCTCTTCTTTGTGGTTCTCTGGGACTGTGCCCTGGGTTTTGTTTTGTGCTGGAGAAAGTATTTGGGGCTGTCAACAAACCGCTCGAGCTTGTCGCGTACCTCGGGAGTAAGTTTTAGTTTCTGTTCCGACACCACGTCATCAACGGCGAAACGCACGATCGCCTGGTCTCTGGTAAGTTTGATCTTCAGGTGGCGCACCTTCATCCACTTCAAGTATGGCGTTTTGTCGGGGCGACTGCGCTTCTGAAGGACCATCATGTCGCCACCCGGTGTCAAGTCCAGCGTTCCGGCCTTTATAATATTTCCATCCAGAGATGGGGGGATCATCGACTTACCCAGACGCACACTGCGGTACAGCCGGCTCATTTCGCGCGACTTTTTGAAATCGGCGTTGGGATCGGTAAAGTCGAGGGAGTGTTGGATGGGTCGTGCGGTAAAGTCTCGCGTGTACATATCTGGGTACAAACTGGCGGCTGCCAGCTTCTCCAAATCGTCCTCAATGTCCTCGTCTCTTATCATGCGGGCTACGATCATCCCCCCGTTCTTACCGAACTGAGTTTCACGCCAGTCGAGTGCAAACGTGCGGGACTTATCGGACGACTTATGGTGTCTTCTCGAGAACTCCCTAAAGTCTGCGTGGGTGCACCCCTTGGTGGTGAAGTTGATCTCATTGGGCTTGGACCCAACCTTGGTATCGCCACACGACGCCTCTACAGGGATCTTTATCCACCTGTAGGTTTGTATCCCGTTCAGCATGTTCCCTTTTGCAACACGGAACATCGTGCCATTGGAGTGGATGTACATGAGCCGGTCGTCGTAGTCTTCCCGGCTTGGTGAAAAGAACGGCCGCACTGCGGCACTCTTCCAGTTGAACTTGTAGCTTCGGCCGTTCAACATCACACGGTTCAGCTTACCCAAGGTGGGCTTGTTGGCGTTGTGCACATTGAACACATAGGGCAATCCATCCATCCCAATGTACAACCCATTGACCATGGCGCTGCGAAAGCGCATCACGTCCGTTGGCGTTTTGAGAAGCTCCTTTTCTTCAGCTGAAATGGGTTTATCCTGAAAGCTCCGGGAAAGCGTCTGCACGATGTCTGATGAGATGGGCACCGGTAGGGTGTTTGGGACAAAGTACTGTTCGCTCACCGGGGCGATCTTGAAATTTTTGAAAAAGTCGTGCTCCTTGTAGAATTCCACCAGGGGTTCGGCTATAAGAAGGTATTCTGTATACGCCGCGTCAAAGGCCAGCCGCGCATCCCTTTGCTTGGCTTCTTCGCGCGCCTCTTCGATTTCCCCGCGGGTGCGTCTAATGTTCTCGCTATCTTCGGATACCGACATGTTGTATAATTGGTGGGTTTTGTTTTTCGTTCCCAACAAATCCGTTAATCTTTCATTGTGGTAATAAAAAAAAAAAATAAAAAAAAATTTAGAGGGTTCGCGAAATCTGTGGAAAAATGCGGGGGATTTTTTTTTTTTGGTTAAACGATGCACGCCTGCCAATGAAAGCAGGACAGTTTAGCAGACCAGCAGCATGAACACAACCTACCTCATGTACGCCGTGGTGCTTGCGGCTCTCGCGGGCGGCGTCTACTGGTACATGTACATGCGGAACCCCACCACGGAGGCCTACGTGCCGTACCAGACCCACCGGCAGATGCCGGCCCCCACAATCCCACAGAACACTCTGCGGTGCACAAAGGTCCCCGGCAGCAGGCCGTCCGACTGCCGGTACTCCACCACCGAGGTCGTGCAGCCGGCGGTCACGGGCGCGGACGCGCTCGTGGGCCAGATGGGACACACACCCATCGAGTACGGGTACGGCGAGCAGGCGCCCGGCGGCGGCTGCGGCGGCGGGTACGACCCGACGTGCGGCGTGCAGGACACCCAGGACATTATCATTGACCGGAACCTGGTGTCGCTGCCGCGGCGCTCGCGCAACTCGGCCGTGGCCGACTTCTTCAGGGGCGACATCCCGATCGAGCCCATCCACGCAAACCTCAAGGACCCCTCGTGCCCTATCGTCTGCCGGCCGCGCGCCGACCCCACCAGGGACCTGCACGCCGGGCTCGGGAGCGTGATCTACGATGCGGGGCTGGACCGGGAACGCCGTGCGCTCATTGACCGATACGAGCAAACGTGCTAGACAACAGCAAAAAAAAAAAAAATAGAAAAGCGCGCGACACTTTTTAATTTCAGTCACACTCGCACTAGTGTATTACTAAGCACATCAAACTACCTAACAATGGACACCGCCACCACCACGACCGCCGCCGTCCCGGACGAGTGCAAGCTTGCCGCCATCCAGTGGTACATGGTAGTCGCGCCGCCCGTGGACATGCTGGCCGCGCTCGACGACCCCAAGGCCAAGCGGGCCCTCACCTGGCTCCCGCTGTGGTACCTCGCGACGCTCGGGCCCGTGTGCGAGGCCGAGGTCTCGCGCGTGCACGCGCAGCCCGAGCTCGTCGCGGAGCAGTTCGGGCGCATGCGCCGGCTGGCCACCGAGGTCCTGGAAACGTTCTACCCGGGCATGTACGCCCGGTCCAAGGGTGCAACACGCATTGAGCGGTGCATCGACTTTTACGCGACGCACTGCCTCTCGTGCAGGGCA
>NW_014040556.1:292960-299729 GCF_001186125.1 Sphaeroforma arctica JP610
ATTGCTATCGATATCTGTCTTGTTAGATGTGACGTCCGTGCGCAACTGGCCAATATTCGCCTTGTTTTCATCGATATCTTCAATGGCGTTTGTAATGTCCGTACGTATCTCCTGGTTCCCCTTTACCAGAAGCGCTGTTATGTTGTCCCACTTAATGTCCAGCGGGACACCGCTGGCATCACTGTACACGAGATCCGGTGAAATATCTTGCAATTCCTCCACACCGAATCCAAAATGCGTCTCGTCCATGTCGCGGGCCATCTCGGGCTGGTGGCGACTTTCGGCAGAATCGACTACCGAGCTGTACGCATTGTGTTTGCCCTTGTTAATATATGTAAACTCTTGCACGTCGAGCTGGCCCAGGATTTCACTGGCATCGCGTTCCATGCTAGCAATAGTTGCCTTGCCCTCTGTTACCGATGACACGTACGTAACCTCGCCCGTTGTGGAATTATACATGAGCATGTTGGGACTTGCGGCGTTTCGGATTGGTTTGATTATTAACGAGTTTGCCACCTTGTTTGATAGCAGAGTACCCGTTGCGTTCAGGGTAATCGAGTTGTTTGACGACGCATCGGAGCACGCATACGCACCGATTGCCACTGAATGTTCGCCCTGGTCCACCCTACCCGCCGTCACACCAACCGCGACGCAACCGGTCCCTTGATTCACACTACCTGCACGATCTCCAATGGCGATTGCCGAATCACCTTGGTCCGTTTTACCTGCTTCCATCCCGACCGCCGTTGCATAACCGGCCTGATTCGTCTCACCGGCTTCGCGGCCGATACGGACATTTCTGCTTCCTACTCTCCAAGACATTGTCGAAGGTTTTGAATTTTTTTTTTATTGTAGGGGTTTGTCCGCAAATGTGTCGGTGATACATTTCGGACATCTCTACAACAGAAAAAAAAACATTACGATTGGTCCAACACATACACACACACACACTTAGAAAAATGTACAAACCCAAAATCTTTTGATTGAAAACCGAATTCCCGGGCGCTCTCTACACACACTCTCTTGCCCGATAAAAATAAAAAATACACTAAACTTTAAAACCATGTGCGCCGTCCGCTTTGAAGCCCTGCTGGAAGAGCTCGAGGTCAATGTCCAGCACCAGTACCACGAAAAGACGCCCGAGTACATTGACGAGATTGCCCTGTACCTGGACCTCGTCGATGTCCTGACCAGCAACTACCTTGCGCGGATCATCCACATCTGCACCGGGCTCGTGGCCGCCGGGCTCCTAACTAGTGCGCTGGCCCTGCTGTCGGCCGCCGCGCTGGTCTGCGACTCCCGCTACGTCTGCGCCAAGCCGCGCCCGGTGCTCCGCCTCCACGCCGCCATCCTCGCGGACCAGACATGCTCTGCGTCCGATGCGCTCATTGCCGCCTGCAGGCTGGTCGCCCTGGTGTCGACAGACGACCGCGCGCACGTCGCCAAAAGCACGGACCTGTATGCCCGGTGCGCAGCCTTTGTTATCAAGAGTGGCCCCGGCGCATTCGAGGTGACCAAGGCCCTCCTACATGTGTTTGCGGACGCCGACTCGGTTACCATTTCCCATCCCTTCTGCCGCGTTCTGACACCCCAGGTGTTTTCGGCCATGTTTATACACTCGGTCGATAGCCCCAGCACCAGGGGCCTGCTGATCGCCATCATGTCGGCGTTTATGCACGACTGCCTGTTCATCCCCGAGCCCGAGTGGCCCGCGAGCCTGTGTCCCAGCGAGATCCTGGAGTTCTGCTGCGCCCAGGCCACCGAAACACGGTCCCACGGCGCCGTACTCGCCCGGCTCATGTCCGTTGCAGTGCAGATGCAGTACCACGCCCCGACGACGTTCTGCCCCCGCTCCATCAAGGCGTTCCTGGCCCTGGACGCGGCCAACACCTGCACCGTGCTCCGAGGCTCTGGTGTCTGGAAGATCGCCGCCATGTACGCCCAGTGCATGCTGAGTGCATCCGGCCACCTCGACGACACGCTGCTGCCACCCGTCGACCTCAGCGACATCGCCAGCCGCGTCCAGGCCTACTCGGCCTCCGACATGTACATTATGGTGTACGACCACGTCGAGGTCCTGCTGCTGCTGGCCAGGCTGCACCGGCTGCCGGAGCGCTACGTCGCCGCGCTGCTGGACCCCGGGCTCTTTGAGGTCGTGGCCGACGCCATAAACAAGCTGCTCATCACCCCCAACGCCCCCGTGGGTGTCCGACGCACACTGCTAAACACCCTCGAGCTCTACCTGTACTTTGCCGGCCAGTTCCGGCCCGAGATCGGCCTGCTGTACGCGCAGCACATCCAGCAGGCCGACCGCGCCCTCATCAGCCGGCTCGTGTGCCCCAGCCTCCTCGGCAAGGCCCTGCTGGCGCTGCCGGCCCACGAACACGTCCCAGGGTTCCTGTGCAAGACCACGCTGTACGAGACGCACACGGCGCTTGCGAAAAGCGAAATCGCGATCTGCCCGGCGCCCGCTTGAGACGACGAAAAGAAGAACAAACCAAAGAAAAGAAAGCACCCGAAACCCAACATGTACTTTTCCGGCGAAAACTCCATCTGTGGCACTATAGACGAGGACAATACGCTGTTCAAGATCTCCAAGCGGCTCACGTTCGATGCGCATCACGAGTTCGCCGCCCTCGACTATGTGTGGTCCACGCTGCCGATCCAGTGGTGGAGCATCAAGCCGCTCGAGGTGCGAGCCCTCGGTGTCAATGGCGACGTGTTTGGCGAGCTCGTCGACCGCCTCGACGAGCCCGAGGCCCTCGAGGACGACACGGACGACCTGTTTGACATTGACGTCGACAAGCTCATGGTCGACATGCTCTGTGTCGAGCGCGTCGCCCGTGTCGAGAACGCGATCCATGCGTCGGCGTACATCGCCATCCCGGGCTACGCCGCCCAGCTCCTTGGCGGGTTTCACAACCTCATGGCCAACCGTGTCACACACTACGACGCGCACAGCGAAAACGTCATCACGTCGCGGTGCTCGGAGGACCTGGTCTTTGTGTACGAGCCGCTCAAGCTGGCCATCCCTACCCTCGGGTCGTGCAACCACATTATCGACTTTGCGACCTGCTACACGCCCTCTGTGGACACGGCCTATTTTACCAGTCCCCTGGTGTTTGTCAACAGCAACTATTTAACCTACCGATACGACGCCCTGACCGATCTGCGGACCAGCATGATCCAGCTGGTGACGGACCTGGCCGACCGCGTGCAGGCGCAGCCGCTGTCGCCGCTGTTTGAATCCGACTACCAGCGCATGGTGGCGCTGTACAAGGAGCTCGTGGCCCTCAACCGGCAGTGGGACGTTTTCCACTTGGAGCGACACAGCGGCCGCATTGAGACGGGCTTGGCCAGCAAGGAGGAGTACGTGGAGCTCCTGCTGAAGGAGGACAACTCTGAGATGATGCACGTAATACAGCAGCTGGTGAATCTGCTGCAGTCGCACATCCCGAACCGCGAGTACAGTGCGTGGGCGGCGCTGTACAACGCCAAGACCAGGAGCCAGGTCGCCGAGACCGTGAACGCCGTCGCCGACGCGCTGAAGCCGTTTGTCGACGAGTGCCACGACCGCCTCTCGCAGACGTACTTCTGCCGCACGCTCGTAAAGAACCTCACGGGGCGCGAGGGCGACGAGAACACAACCAGGGCCCGCGACCGCTTCGAGTCGCTCGTGATGCTCGAGTTTGGCACCTTCCGGAGCATCGACGAGATCCCCAAGCTGGACTTTGCGCGGCTCCACGGGCTGCTGGGAGACTTTGTGGAGATTGTGGAGTTCCTGCTGGCCCGCGAGATCGTGGAGAACGAGCGCGTGTACGACAATGTGCGGCAGCAGCTGGGCTCGGACCCGCAGGCCATCTATGAGCAGTACGCAGCCGTCATCGCCAAGTACATCTACGTCCCGCCGACCAATATCTACACCAAGTTCTGCTTTAGCAGCAACCCACACCACATCATCGCGGTACCCAATACCAACAAGGAGCTCCTGGCGGCCCTCAACGAGCCCGCAATGACAGCCGAGAAGTACTACGCCACCCTGATGGCCAGCAAGAACCAGCTGGTCCCCATTGAGTCGAGCGCCGAGTACGCCATGTCGCTGTTCCCGTAATCCCTTAGTGTCTGCCGCCTTGGCGGTCTACGAACCGCTCGTACGTCGCGTTGACGCGTTCCCGCTCCCTGGTGATTTCCTGGAACAGGCGTGCAATGGTCTTTTCGTTCGACCGGTACTCGTGCTCCAGCTCCTTGATGGTACCGCGGATCTGGGCTAGCGGCGCGCCCTCTTCTTCGCGCAGGTTCTGCACGAGTCCAAAGTACAGGCGCTCGCTCCGGTAGCGATACAGGTCTCGCATGACACTGGTCGCCTGGCGGATATCGCTGATGTCCCGGGGCTGCTTGGGCGGCGGCTCGTTGGGGTTGCCAGCCTTGGCGGTCCACTCCGAGATGAGGGTCCGCATAACAGCCTCGTCCATGGCCGCGTTTGTGAAACTAGTGGTTGCCGCCTTGAGCTCCTGCTGCAGCGCCTCGTTGCGTTCCGTCAGCTCGCGGTGGGCGTCGATTTTCTCCTGCAGGGGTTCAACTGCACTCATTGCTGCTATTTTTTATCTAGGGAAAAAAAAAGATACTAAAGACAAAAAATAAACGTTGTAAAATAAAAAAACAATGGTTCTTGAGGACTTGGAGAGCCTCACAATGGACACCGAGGCCAACACAACGGTGGACCCCGCGTACATTGAAGAGGAGTTTCCTGAAGGCGTTGACCTGCTGGTGTACACCAGACATGTACACCGGCGGGCCGAGGTCATTGCCCGTCTGCTGGGAACGCATCTCGGGAACCCGTCCGCGCTCGGGGTCAAGCGCAACGTGCTGATAATCACGGACGCAGAGTTCAAGAACGCGCTCGACCTGCAGCGGGCGTCGATCCCCACTATCGATCAGCGCAGGTACCGGGTCATCTCGTCGCCGGCTCTGCGGGCCAACACCATCAGCAAGGACTGGGTCGAGGGGTTCATCTACAACCACGACACGCTGGTTGTAGTCGACGATGCAGTCAACAACTGCAACCAGAAGAACATGCCCAAGATCCTGGCATTCTACCGGACCACGCACGCGACCACGGCGAGCACGCTGGTGCGGTTTGCCATCATCAACCACACTCGCGATACCGCGAGGGCGTGCTTCTCGCATATCCCAAACATTAAGAGTCTCGAGAAGCCGTACAATCCCCGGAACAGCACAGTGGCCAGCAACACCGTCGTCCAGCTGCGGGTGGGCGATTCGGTGCTGGAGCACGTTCTGCGCAACCTGGCGCTGCTGTACGCCTTTCTGTCGAGACGCGACCCGACGCTTCTCAGACAGGTCGCATTGATCCACGCGGGCATTATCTTCTCCGAGGCCATGGCCAAGAGCGCCATGGCCACGCTGCTCGACACCTGGGACGAGCTACATCCAATGCAGTCTGCGATTCCCGGGAAGGACCTCACTATGCGCGTATCGCCAGACACTCCTAGTATAACCATTGACACGCTGGTAGAAGTCGAGTACGCTGTGCAGGTCGCACATACTCTAAAGGCCATAGACCGGGGCCTGAGGCAGTGGTTTGCGGCCGACCGGGCGGGGCGCCGGCGGGATGTCAGGGCGGAGGTCGTCAAGGCGGTCGCCGATATTTTAGACGCGTACCGATTTGAGGGGATCGCGGTGATTGTCCACGAAATCCCGCAGGACCAGCTCGAGGACGTGTGTGCCCTTGGCAGCGGCGGCGTGGTGGGCCGGGAGCGGCTTGCCCAGCTCGAGTGCGTTGCCGCCGCGAACGGGTATATCGAACGCCAGTCGACGGACAGGCGGTTCAAGGCGGCCATCGACCTGTTCCCGGCGCTTACGCGAGACCCGACTACGCTGCGGGTGCTGAGTGACACGACGGCCGAGACCTTTAACACGTACGCCTTTGACCTGTCGATCACGCACCCGGCGAACTTCCCACAGGACGACTTGTCTCAGACAAACCGCGATGGCACAATAGAGAGCCACCTGTCCAGCCTCATGCGGCTGAAGCCCAGCGCCAACATGTATACGTACAGGTCTGCGCCCGAGCACGGGCTTTGGCTGGCGAATAGGGGTTCGGAGAATGCGCTGCGAACGGCGTAAACGAGAAAAAATGTCTCGGCCAAATGTACAGAATACGTTATGCGGTGTGCAAAAAAAGTTTTCCAAAAAGTAAATAAAACAGCCACTCGCCCTCAAATTAAAAAACAAATCCCATGACCTGCTGTGGAACCCCCTCCATCGGGCACCCCGGCCACCGCCCTGGCCACGGCCGCCCCGGTCCCCACTGCCCCCCGGGCCAACTACCCAGCGACGAGGACTGTGGCAACTTCATAGTAATTAAAGCTCCGATTTGCCCTACTCCCTGCCCGACATCTTGCCCTACGCGACCGCCAAAGGTCAACTACTTTCTGCTCAAGTCTGTGTGCACCGAACCGCCAACCCCGCCTCCATGTCCTCCACCTCCCTGCACTAGCAATGTGACGTTCATGGACATGAACGGCAACTCGATCCCCAACGCAAACTCGGCGCAATTCCTGTTTGTGAACAATGGCCAGCCGTCGTACAGCTATAACAAATGCCAACGCCCCTGTGATGGATACGCCAAGTTCCTGCAGTACAGATAATTTCGTGAAATTGTTTTATTTTTTATTGACAAAAAATAAAATTACGCCGCCGCCATCTGACAGGGCCCTGTGAGCTGGAGCCTGCTAGACCCCGCTTGCCA
>NW_014040556.1:305188-319020 GCF_001186125.1 Sphaeroforma arctica JP610
TTGCCACGGCCGCTCGCCACGGCCCCGCTCGCCACGGCGCCGCCCCAGCGAGCCGGCGCCGGCGCCCCACGACAAGTGGCCCTCCCCCATGTCGGCGCCGCCGGCGCCGAGCGCGACGGCGAGCACGACCCGGGGGCTAGGGGCGCCTCCAGCTCGCTCTAGGAAGCTAGCTGACTCACGGAGCTGGAAAACAAAATTAATATATACATATATATGTGTTACAATTTTATTTTCAACTCATTTCCACACTAACGTAGTTGCTGAAAGTATTTTTAATCATGAAACGCTCGTCCGACGCCCGTTCGCCCCCCATGGCAAAATCCGCCCGTCTGACTGGGGCTGGGCCGCCTGCTGGTGTGCCGCCTGCTGGGCTGCTGTCTGATGCGATGAGTGGCTCTGACCCGGGTGCTGGCCCTGGCACGCCTCCTGGTGTGCTGCCTGCTAGACTGCTGCCTGCTGGGCTGCTGCCTGCTGGGCTGCTGCCTGCTGGGACTGCTGGTGGCCTCTCTGGCTCCTCTAACTCTTCTGGCTCCTCTAGATCTTCTGGCTCTGACCCGGGTGCTGGCCCTGGCACGTCTCCTGGTGTGCTGCCTGCTGGGCTGCTGCCTGCTGGGACTGCTGGTGGCCTCCCTGACTTGGGCTCTGACCTAGGTGCTGACCAGGCCGACGGCATGGACTCTGGCTTGGGCTCTGACCGCCCGGATGACGGGCTGCCTGCTGGGCCGTCTGCTGGGCTGGACGAACTGGCCTGCGAGTGGGGCACCTGTACTGAGCGATTTCATGACACCCCGGCCCTAGTCGAGCACTTGGAGCTGCACAAATTGGCCACAACGTGCTTCTGGCGAGGATGCTTTCATGTGGCGAATCGGAGACTACAGTGTTCGCCTGGGGCGCCTGGCCGGGACCAGCAACCAGGGGCTCGAGGCAACCGCCCTCGGCAGCACGGCTGGTGAGACGGACCAGCACAAGCATGCCGTTGCCATTGGAAACAGCGCGGGCAATGCAAACCAGGGTATCCAGGCCGCGGCCCTGGGGTACAGTGCCGCGCACGACAGCCAGGGCGACGGCGCCGTGGCAATTGGGCGGCAGTCCGCGTATGCGAACCAAGGTACGGAGGGCGTTGCCATTGGGTCTAGCGCCGCATACACGGCCCAGGGCTCGGACGGGATCGCAATCGGCACCAGTGCCGGCAGCAACACACAGGGCACTTACGCCATTGCGCTCGGGCGCGAGGCCGGCATGGTGACCCAGGCCACCGGCGGCATTGCGCTTGGTCGGCGGGCCGGCTATACCAGACAGGGCTACGGTGGCATTGGCATGGGCAGCTCGGCGGGCAACATGAACCAGGGCGAGTACGGCATAGCCATCGGCGACAACGCCGCCGCCTCGATGCAGGGCATCTACAGTGTGGCCGTTGGCACCGTCGCCGGGCGCACGAACCAGGGCCAGAGCGCCGTTGCGCTGGGCCGAGGTGCGGCCGAGACGACGCAGGGCGACCTCGCGACGGCTGTGGGCGCGTTCGCGGGCCAGTCGCAGCAGGGCGGCTCCGCTGTCGCTATTGGCAGCTCGGCCGGCCAGTCGCAGCAGGGCGGCTCCGCCGTGGCTATTGGACGGGATGCCGGTAAGACCGACCAGGGGGCCAATGCGGTGGCTATCGGCACCGCCGCCGGCGAGACGAGCCAGGCCGCGAGGAGTATCGTTGTCAACGCCAGTGGCGCCCCGCTGAACGCACCCGATCAGGGGTTCTACGTGTCGCCGATTCGCGCGACCGGAGCCACCCAAAACACGCTCTACTATGACGCGACTACAAAGGAGATCGTGTACGGTGCCACTATCACGTTACCGGAAAGCGGCCCCGACGTGGAGTTTGGGACCTGCGTATCGGACTACTTGAGGTGGGACGGCACTGCGTGGGTAGCGGGCGGCTCCAGTGTGGCCATAGCCTGCGGAGCGGGCGGCTCCAACCAAGGTGGAAGCGCCGTGGCCGTCGGACAGAGCGCCGGGGCGACCGCGCAGGGGTCCGGGGCCGTGGCGCTGGGCCGGGAGGCCGGGCAGACCACCCAGGGGTACAGCGCCGTTGCGCTGGGCCGGGAGGCCGGTCGGATGTTGCAAGGGATGAACGCCGTGGCACTGGGTGCAGGAGCTGGGGCAAAGTCGCAGGGGGCGGACTCGGTGGCCATCGGAGGCCTCGCGGGCGCCTCAGACCAGGCTGCGGGAAGCATCATTATCAATGCGAGCGGCAAGGCTCTGAACGCTGCCTCGAAAGGACTGTACATGGACCCTGTGCGGTACGACAACACCGGGACCAGTGTACTGTACTACAACCCTGTGCTCAAGGAGATTGTGTATGGCAACCGGGGCCCAGATATCGGGAGCGGGACGTGTGTGTCAGACTACTTGCGCTGGAACGGCACAAGCTGGGTGGCGGGCGGAAGCAGGGTGGCGCTCGCGTGCGGCGCTGGCGCTATGGGCCAGGGCGATGGTGCCGTAGCCGTCGGACAGGACGCGGGCGCCGCTGGCCAGGGGTCTGGTGGGGTCGCGCTGGGCATGGGTGCCGGTAAGACGAACCAGGGCTACAACGCAGTGGCGATCGGCAGCGCGGCCGGACAGACGAACCAGGCAGCAAGGAGTATCGTTGTCAACGCGAGCGGGGTCCCGCTCAACGCACCGGGGAGAGGGCTGTACGTGGACCCCATCCGCAATGCCGGTGCGACGGCAAACACGCTGTACTACGACCCCGACCTCAAGGAGATTGTGTATGGCGACAGTGGTCCAGACGTTGAATCTGGGACCTGTGTGTCGGACTACCTGCGCTGGAACGGCACCGCGTGGGTGTCGGGCGGCTCCAGGGTGGCGCTCGCGTGTGGGGCTGGGGCCGCAAACCAGGGCGATGGCGCCGTGGCCGTCGGACAGGACGCCGGGGCCACGGGCCAGGGTGACGAGAGCATAGCCATCGGGACCAGCGCTGGCCACAACACACAGAAAAGGTATGCCATAGCCGTCGGCCACGAAGCCGGGATGGAAAACCAGGCCATCAACGGCATTGCGATTGGACAGCGGGCGGGCCACACGAACCAGGAATATGGAAGTATAGGAATAGGCTACTTGGCTGGCAACACAGACCAAGGCGGATACGCGGTAGCCATCGGCGAGGACGCCGCAGCATCTGCACAGGGCGACTACAGCGTCGCCATTGGCAACCGCGCATGTACTACCAGTCAGGGTGCTGATTCAGTTGGCGTGGGGCGCAGTGTCGCCATGACGGCCCAGGGCGATCTCGCCACTGCGGTGGGTGCATATGCCGGACAGGACACACAAGGCGATTCTGCAGTTGCCGTGGGCGGCCAGGCCGGACAGTCTAAGCAAGGAGCCTCATCTGTAGCCGTCGGTTATGGTGCTGGCAACAAAGACCAGGGAGCCTCATCTGTGGCCGTCGGTATGGGCGCCGGAAGGACCAGTCAAGGTGCCAACGCGGTAGCTATCGGCAACTCGGCCGGCGATCTGAATCAGACGGCCGGCAGTATCGTTATCAATGCCAGCGGGGCTCCGCTCAACGCGCCCGAGGCGGGACTGTACGTGGACCCCATCCGAAATGCGGATGCCACACCGAACGTGCTGTACTACGATCCTGTACTCAAGGAGATTGTGTACGGCGAAGCTGAAGCCCCCATTACCGATGGCGGGTGTGTGTCCGACTACCTGCGATGGGACGGAACAGACTGGGTGCGTGGGGCGGACAAGGTAGCCATTGGCTGCGGCTCGGGGGCCATGGACCAGGGTGTGGACTCGGTGGCCATTGGCAAAAACGCTGGTACATCAGGACAGGGTTCATCCTCTGTTGCAATGGGACCGGGCGCCGGCGCAACAAATCAGGGGACTGGTTCGGTGGCAATTGGTTGGAATGCTGGTACAACGGACCAGTCATCTGGAACTTATAAACCCTGGGTAGCCGGTACTGGTAGTGTAGCGATTGGACAAGATGCTGCGGAGACCGCACAGGGTAAGAGCGCCGTAGCCATCGGTCCTTTGGCGGGGAACACCAATCAGGGTGGGGCGTGTATTGCAATAGGAGAGAACGCCGGGACTGTAAACCAGGGTACTTGGTCAGTATCTGTTGGATCGGCCTGTGGTGCGGATGAACAGGGTATTTACTGTGTTGCTGTCGGGATAGAGGCCGGACGACGATCTCAGGGTCCTGAATCAGTTGGAGTTGGTTACTTCGCTGGAGAGAACAATCAGGGTACCCAGTGCGTATCCATAGGAAGCCGCGCCGCAGCAGTTGATCAGGGTGACTTCTCTATTGCACTGGGGGGCTACAGTGGCTTCGAACGCCAGGGGGCAGGATGCATTGCAATCGGGATGCGTGCGGGAGTGTATGATCAGCATGCGCGCACAACGGTTCTGCATGCCAACGACACGGACGCAGACGCGAATATTCTAAACACCACACAAACAGACTCGTTCTTCGTCTCCAGCATCCGCAACGCCGCGGGCCCACACACGCTGACCTACAACCCCGCCACCAAGGAGATTTCGTACTCCACGTCCAACTCGGAAACCAAGGAAAACATTGTGCCGATCGACAACTCGTTTATTCTAGCGCTCGAGAACCTCCCCGTCTACCAGTTTAACTACAAGAACAAGAACAAGTACCTTGTGGACTCGGAGCAGCCGGCGGCGGTAAGCTTTGCAGATTGGGCGGCAGAGCACGATGAGACGGACGACGACGACAAGGGCGCGTACGAGGCGTACCTTGAGGAGCAGGCGTCAACCCATGTCCCCCCGGTGCCAGTCGAAAAGGAGGAAACGCACTTTGGCATGATGGCCGACGAAGTGCAGGCGCTCGCCCCCGAGCTCGTGTACGATGACCTGGACGGCAAGGCGCACGACATTAAATGGAACAGCATCATTTCGCTGCTAGTACTGCAGTGTCAGCTGCAGGAGAGGCGGATCGACGAGCTGGAGTACGAGTCGCAGCTGCAGCGGGCGCGCATCGATGATTTGGAATATAGGTTATCCTACGAAGATTAAGGCGCCCCCGCCCTTGGTGCGCGCGGGTTTTTAGGGTTTTGTCTGTGGGGCGATCCGAGCGGGCTGCGACTCTACGTAGTTACGCTGAGGGGAATACGTTTTATTTACATATCTCCTATACAATATTCTATATACAATTTTGTATGTACAATGTTCTATATACAATTTTCGTATAATAAGTTTTATTTACATATCTCCTATACAATATTCTATTTTTTTTTACCATGTACTATCACGCCCGGATCTTCGGGAAAATCTTCGTGGTCACACCCAGCGCCGCCAGGTTGTGCATCAGCAGCTTGAACACGTACGGGATGACTATCCGGACTGTCTGCGAGGTATCGCAAATCGCACAGCTGTCCCGTTGCGAGTTGACTATGTTGCCGCACACTGAGCAGATCACCATCGAGTACTTGTCGCTGCACTCGAGCGCCTTGTCCACTAGCATTGACGACGCCCCGTGCGCTGACAAGCAACTCAGTTCCATTTCCCCCAAGCGGAGCGCGCCGTTGCTCGACCGCCCGCTCAGCGGCTGGCGCGTAATGGCCTTGACCGACCCCACCGACCGGCTGTAGATCTTGTCCGCCACCAGGTGCTTGAGTCGGTGGTAGAAGGTCGGCGCCATGAATATCGGGGTCTCAATCTTCTGCCCCGTCGTCCCGTCGTACATGATGCACGTCCCCTCGGAACTGTACCCGGCGGCCACCAGCTCCTCCTTTGCACTCTCCACATAGTTCTCGGTCCCGTTCCAGGCCGTCTTGTTCACGCGGCTGATCCCCGCTGTCAGCGCCGCAATGCTGTGCGCGCCCTCGAGGATCTGGCTCAGCGTCATGCGCGACGGCAGCGCGCACGGGTTGAGGATGAGGTCGGGGATCACACCGTCCGCCGTAAAGGGCATGTCCTCGTGCGACACAATCAGCCCGATGGTGCTCTTCTGCGCCGATCGCGAGCAGAACTTATCGCCGACCTCCGGAACGCGCAGCTCACGGATGATAACCTTGACACAGCTGTTGCCCTTGCGCGTCTTGAACGTGATCGTGTCGTGCACGACGGGGAACCGGTCCTTGGTCGTGAAGGCCACCGACTTGTCTGTGATCACATCCCCGACCCGCGCGTAGCGGCCCACGAGCACCGTGTCGACCTGCAGCCTGGTCCCGATCCGCACTATGCCCGTGTCCGGGTCCAGCGCGCTAAAGTCCAGGTGCTTCTTGCGGTAGGTCTCTGGGGGCACCCCGATGGTCACGCTCTTCTCCTGGGCGAGCGAGATGTCGTCAGCTGCAATTGTGCGCATCGTGTATGCGTAGAACATCCCCTTGTCAATAGCGGACTTGGAGATGATGATGGCATCCTCCTGGTTGAACCCCATGTACGGTGCCACCGCTACCATCGCGTTGTTGCCCGAGACCATGCGGTCCAGGTACAACGCACTGGAAACGTCGCTGTCCACGATGGGGACCTGGCCATTGACCAGGTAGTGCGTGGTGGTCTCGCACGCGTCCTCGAGGCTGTCGTACAGCCACGAGATGGCCTGCTTGCCCATGTTGGAGTAGTAGGTGACGCGCGGCGACTGGTTGGTCTCCACGAACGGCACAATTGAGCTCATGACCCCGAGCAACGCGGCGGGGTGTATCTCCATGTACCGCGTCGCATCGGTGATATCGTTCGCCACCATGGCGACGACCTCGTTCTCGAGTTCACACACGGTCCGGTACACGATGACGCCCTCGGCCACGAGCTCGTCAAACAGGTCGTCGGTTTTTTCCCAGACCACTCTGGGCCTGTCCCGGTCCATAATGTCCTTGAGCCGCTGGCGGGCGCCAATGTCAACCAGCGGGCGGATCATGCGCCCCTCGTCGCACAGGACGCTGATGGTCCGTCGGCCGTCCATGTGCACGGACGTGTGTGGGTGGACGAGCTTGCGGGTGCGCCAATCGCGAAAGACCGCCAGGAAGGCGTCCGGGGAGTCGTCGAGCGCAAACACGGGCCGGTTGTTGAGCGTCACGACGGTGGTCCCGGCCTCTATCGCGCCCGGGGCGGTGCGCTCGGTGCCGAGGCCGTCCACCAGCCGCCGCAGCGTCATCAGGACGTGCGTAAAGTTCTGCTCCTCCGTCACCTCGGTGGTCAGCGCAAAGTTCTTGACGAGGCCGACGGTGGCGCCCTCGGGCGTCTCGCAGTGGTCAATGAAAAAGTTTCCCGAGAAGTGCACGCTGCGCACGTCCGAGTTCTTGAGCTCCTTGCTGCACGGCTGCACGACGCGCTTCATGTAGCTCAGGGCGCTCGTGTAGCTTATGCGACCCAAGATCTGCGAGACGCCCGCCCGCACGTACGTCGAGCGGATCGCGCACCAGTTGCCGGTGCTGAAGCTGTACTGGATGCACTTGGTCAGGTTGTTGTACCGACTAAGGATGTTGGCGAGCGAGATGTTTGCGTTGCTGGAGGTCGCAATGTTGCGCGCGAAGCGCTTGAACGAGATCTTGAACAGGCTCTTGAGCAGCGTGCCCGAAACTTCTATTCGTTTGTTCGCATAATGATCCCGGGAGTCGGGCGGCCGCGCGCCGATCAGGGTCTTGAACCCGCGGTTGAACATGTCCAGCACCGCGATCACGCAGTCGCCCCGCTTGATGTACTGCCCGAGGTGCGGGAACAGCTCCTCCTCGACCACGCGCTTGATCTCAATGTTGGTCCTTGCGCCCTTGGTGCAGGTCGGGTGCGGCGCGCCGGCCTCGAGGTGCAGCGTGTACCCGCGGACGAAGCGCTCCAGCAGCACGCGGTTCTTCTGGTCCACGGGCCGATCAACGTGGGCCCAGAACTCGTCGACGCCAATGTCCAGCATGCCCAGGAGCTGGTACATGTCAATGGTCTGGTTGACACACGGGACAACGTAGGTCGCACTGAGGCTAAAGTCCTTGACGCACAGCAGCATCTTGTTAAGGGCGCTGTGCGACGTAGCACTGGACATGCTGCGCATCTCCACGGTCACCGCGCCGTGCTTGAGCAGGCACAGAGGGACGTTGTAGGCCATGCGCTCCTGCGACACGAGCACGCGCTCCTTGCCCCGGATGATAAAGTAGCCCTTGAGGTCGGTCTCGGACACGGTGGGCAGCGTGGCGTAGCGCGTGTTGCACAGCTTGGAGCCGACCATGATGGGCAGTTTCATGAACGGGTAGCGGCAGACCTGGCCGACGTTGTCGCGACTGGTCTGTATGCGTATGTCCACGTACACGGTGCCGTCATAGGAGATGTCGCGCATCTTGGCCTCGCGGGGTGTCAGGTAGTGGATCTTGCGGTTGTCGTCGACAATGGTCGGGCGCTCGACGACAATGTTCGTAAATGCAAAGTCGCAGTTCTTGTTGTCGGCGCGAATGACGTTGCGGGTCTCGGTCTCAATGACGTTCCGCAGACCCTCCGACACAAACAGGTCAAACGAGCTCAGGTGGACCTCGTAGACGGACCGCGTGTGCAGATAGCTCTTGAGAATCTCCATTCTGTTTTATTTTCGAGTACAACCACACTCAGGCACAGGTGGAGTTTCGGTATTCAATTTTTTATTTTACCACGCGTGACAAAATAAAAAAGTATAAAAGGGGCGCGCACAAGCAAAAACGCTCACAACTCATGTGCACATCTACAGAACACATCAGTCTCGACATGGCCAACCTCACCAAGTTCTCGGTCTTTGGCTCGTGTGGGCGCCTGCTGCTCAGCACCAACCGGATGTCCACGGAGCTGCTGCAGAACCTGCTAAAGACCAGGCCCACGTACATTGACTGCCGCGAGTTTATGGACGACTGCCCTCCGGAGATGACGGCAACGTCTGTGGTGCCAACCGAGCCCGACAAGTGGGAGTTTGTGGTCGCGTCGAACACGGCCGAGCTGCCGCCGAACCGCACGTTCCCGCAGTTTGGGGGCCCGGTGATTGTAGCCCGCAAGCTGGCCTACGACCCGCTGCAGGTCCAGTTCCGCAAGCGTGTCAAGGCGCTGCACGAGCGGCGCATCCGGCCGGTCTCGCGAAAGTTTCGGATCCCGCCCACGGTGGGGCGCCGCCTCTCGACGGTCTACGAGACGTTCCACGAGCTGCACGAGGGGTCGCTGAAGCAGGGGGTCCCAGAGATCCGCATCTCCTGCTATGACGGGCCGCTGGTCATTCCAGTGGAAGCCATCCCGCTGCCAGTGGAGGTGGCGGACTCAAAGGTCGAGTCGCCCGTGGAGGTGCCGGACCTCGGAGAGAATGTGGACACTCGCGATTGCTGGTACGGGGTGACACACGCAAAGCTGCAGTACGCCTCTATGTAAATAAAAAAAACAATAAAAATAATACATTTAAAAACTACACGTACACTGCATCAGACACCACCTTTGATATTTTCTTTGCGTAACCAGCACCCTTGTACTCGCGCAGCACGTTGCCGGATAGATAGATGCGGGTTGTCGGGAACGCCACAATGTCCTGGTTGAGGTCCTGGTATTTTGCGTTGACCAGTGCGAATCGCACATTGTCGCCGTACCGCTCGGTCTGTGTAAGGGCCACCTGCTCAAGACCGGGCAAGAAGGTCGCACAGGCGCTGCAGCCGTCCATCGTGTGTGTCACAACCACCACCTTGTGGGAGCTCAGCACCGCGGCCAGCTGTTCATGGGTCTCCAGCATCAGGAAGGGGCCGTTGGTTGCGATCTGGGGCGTATTGGTCAGCGTGGACGGGTCCTGTGTCGCGTAGTTGAGGCCCCCTTGAGAGGTCGAGTACTGGGGGTTCGAGTACGACGGGCCCGAGTACGTGTTGGGATGCTGGCCGCCGTCGGGCGTGGGGTACTTGTTGGTATTTGGTCGCGAAGGATGGTGTGTGGTGCTTGGTTGCGAAGTATACGGTACTGTGGTGCTTGGGTCGGCGGTCATGTCCAGCGCCCGGATGGAGACGCCCCCGTTGACGCGCCGGTCGCCGGCGGCCATGGGCGTCGTGCGGTCGTTGACGCCGTACTGGGTGCGCTCAGCCTCGGTCATCCGCACAATCTTGCCGCCCCGCAGCTCCTTGGGCAGGTACTTTTCAAACTCCGAGTAGTCGCCCGTGTCCTGGAAGAGCGTGTCGTTGGGCGCGTACGGTGCGGCACTCCCCCCCGTCATGTCATGGTGGACCTTTTGCTGTTGTACATTGTGGTACTGGTACTGCCCCTCCTGCGTGTGCTGTCGCTGGTTGTCCTGCATATCGTACATGGCGTTTCGGCGCTCGTCGTTGCGGACTGGCTCAGGCGCGTTGCGCACGTCGCCGATTTTCTTGTACATGTTGCCGTTGTTTGTGCATAGCCCCGGGCCTCTTAAACCAAATTTTGTCTTTGCCTAGTAAAACATCATCGGGTTGGCCTTTGGCTTCCGCATGGCCACTGCAACAACAATGATGATGAAAAACAGGAACAGGGTCACCCCGCCGCCTATAAAGAGCCACGTCTGCAGCCTCAGGGGGCCGTACTCCTTGTCCAGGGCGCTGACCTCCTCTGCCCCCGTTTCGGTGGCCCCAGCGGCTGGCACTGCACCCGCGGCTGCACCCGCGGCTGGCGCGGCTGCGCCTGCGACCGGTGCCACGGGCGCCTGCACGCAGGCGAACGGGCCCGTGGCCGAGTCAAACGTCAGCACGACCTGGGTGATGGGCGTGGCCTCTGCGTCCACGACCAGCTCCGCCGTCAGCGGGTCCAGCCCCAGCACGTCCGTGGTGCCGGTGATCCCAATCCCGGTGGCCGTGGCCGTGGCCGTGGTGGCCGTCGTGTTGTTTGCAACCACAACGCCCTTGAGGGTGAGCAGGATCCCCTGTGTTGTGGGAGTATCTATCTCTGGCACGATGCGGTTTTCGACACGCTTCATAAGGTAGGTCACCACGGGGGTTGCGGCAGTTGTGGCCAGCATGCGCACATTGAACTCACAGGCCGTTCCACTGGCAGTCGCCGGATCGCCCTCGAACACAAACTTGGACGCCACGAGGGTCGCCCCCGTCCGCGTGGTTGTCTCAAACATGGTCTTGTCAGCACTAAGATCCAGGGCCTGACCATTGATGGTGAGCGTAAAGGTCGCCAGGGTCGACGCCATGGTGTTTTGTTATCTTGGAAATAAAAATATTAAAAAATCGTATAAGTACCGTGTTTTTATTATTGTCAGTTCACAACTACAGAGAGGAGCAACAGACAACATGGTCGCAACTACCACTACCCCCGAGCCGTTCCACATCAAGACCTTCACGCGGGAGCGCCTCAGCGGCGTGGAGGCCATCGCCGCCTGCAAGTCGCACCACTACGTCTTTGTCCGCGGCGGGCGTGCAGACGGACCCGGTGCCGTGGACTGGGGTGTCCTCAGCGACGTGTTTACAATGCACTCGGGCATCTCGCAGCGCAAGTTTGTCCTCGTCGTTGTCAGCCCCGACATCGTCTCGTCCCACGCGTCACTGGCCCAGAGCGTGCACGCCGCCGATGCACCCCTCGCCCGCTTCCACGTGCTGCTGGTCGGGTACACGCAGGGTACCCTGGACGCGCTCTGCCGCGACGAGGGCGCGCACATCGAGGACCTGGTCTCGCTCTCGAGCGCCGAGGTTGTTTAGGTCTCGACATGATCTACCAGAGCACACTCTGCGTGGACCGGTTCCTAAACATGCCCATGTCGAGGTGGCCACTGGATACCGGGGCATCCAGAGAGTCGCTGAGGGTGGTCAGGATTAGGCGGGGCGTCTCACGCAGGCGGATGTCGGACGGTCGGACCCGGGCTACGAGGTGGGGGTTCGTGGGCTTGCTGGACGTGGTGCGATCGAATCGCCGGGAGGTGTACGGGGACCCGTACCTGTAGAGGTGCTCAAAGTTTGTCGTGGATCGGGTGGCGGTCGGGTACTGTGGTACAGGTGTGGACGGCGACTGGCGGCGCGACGGGCGAGTGCGGTTGCCTTGCTCGTCCGGCAAGTCATTGTAGTCCACTGTGTATATGGACGACTGCCGGCGCCGGGACTGGCGGGACTGGCGGCGGACGGCATCGTCGCTGCTACTATCCGTGTATTTGTCCTTGGACTGTTTCCCGGGCGTCAGGGCCTTCTTGAGTTTCTTGAATATACCCATGGCGGCTTTTTGTTTCTCACATATAATGCGCCAAATGTGTTTCACGGGTCGGATAACGTGTCGTGAACCAGCAAACCGAAAATCAAGCTTTGGATAATGGTCTGCAGAATAAATAAATAAAATATAAAATGGACAAGTGTACTTTGTGCTCGCCCGTAGGTTCTTGCACCATCGCGCGCGCGTGTGTTTCAGGGGCTGGCCCCGCCCCCCGTCCAATTGTCTCGTTCTGCCCGTCGCTTGCCGGCTCCGAGGTGTTCTTCTACTACCCGCGGAGCCCCGACCCTCCCGTTAGACGGGCGCCATTGAGAAAAGTCCTGTGCGCCGCGCGCCGCGGACCAGAGACTAGTCCAGTGGCAGCAGATCTCTATAGGTGTAGTAATGCATGTGGAACATTTTCCCCTCGTACCCGTGAATGTCCTTGACAATTGCGTTTGCGGCCCGGTAGAACGCAAACCTCGGCGACTCGGGGTCGGTGTCAGCCACCAGGGTGTTTGCTCTGAGTGGCTCAAAGGCCTTGAAGGTCTTGATGATGAACCGTTCAATCTTGCTGCGCCGCTCGGGTGACACCTGCATCACAAAGTCCACAAACTGTCGGTCTACGCTGAGTAAAAACATGCCCACCGGGGCGATGAGCACATGGTACTTGAGCCCGTCCGTGATCGTTGCCTGCAACGTGTACAGAAAGTCCGTGCCCGAGAACCACCCGTACGGCATCGCGGCCTTTGTGGTCTGCGGGTGCGTGTGGAAGACCAGCTTCTCATACCGGGGCATGTGGACCTCGCCCATGGTGCCATAGTTTGTCGGCTCCACCCAGACCTCGTGGGGCCCGTTGCCGTCTCCCGGCACGCCGGACGTCGTCACGATCCCCGCGGTCTCCTCGGTGAGCAGCAGCAGCTCGATGCACTGCACAAGGGTCTCTTGCCGGATGTAGAACGGCTTCCTGGTCCCCACGCGGTTCATCGGGCAGTTCGGGTCGCCACACAGGCCGTGCTTCACCTTGTCTAGATTCCCCATTTTTTTTTTATAGTTTCATGAATGCAGAATAAAAAAAAATGAAATGCGCTGCGCACACATACTCGTACAGACCACCACACACACAAAAAAAAACAAGAATCACCATGGGACTCGTCAAAGACTCGAGCAACATTTCCATAGGCACCGGGGCCGGGGGCGCCCGACAGGGGCGGGAGGCCATCGCCATAGGCACGGGCGCGGGCGCCGTGGAGCAGGGCGACTTTGCCCTCGCGCTGGGCACGCGCGCCGGCGCAGCGGGGCAGGGGACCTGCGCTATCGCCATAGGCCCCAAGACCTGTGTCGAGCAGCAGCACAGCCACAGCATCGTGCTCAACGCCAGCGGCCGCGACATCGCCTCCGTATGCGAGGGGGCACTGCACATTGCGCCCGTCCACGAGACCGAGTCGCCACATGCGCTGTACTACCGGCCGGCCACGGGCGAGATCGTGTCCTCCGGCAACGCGCTGCCGCTCGTCGACATCAAGAGCGCGACGGTGCTGGCCGGCGGCATGCTGGACATTGAGCTGACCGACAACCAGCACCATCTGCTGAACCTGTCGCCAGAACCGGGTGCCCGGGGGCCCGCGGGCACCTCGGGCGGCTACCACCTCGAGACGCGGCAGCTCTGGGAGCTCAGCGCGCAGTGCCCGTCGGCGTACAAGCTCCCGCCGCAGGCGCCAACCACCGCACCCATTCCTTCCTCACCCTTC
>NW_014040556.1:338368-339695 GCF_001186125.1 Sphaeroforma arctica JP610
AGAGGCCAAACCCCGCCGCGAGAGGCCAAACCCCGCTGCGAGAGGCCAGACCCCACCACGAGAGGCCAAACCCCGCTGCGAGAGGCCAGACCCCACGACGAGAGGCCAGACCCCACCACGAGAGGCCAAACCCCGCTGCGAGAGGCCAGACCCCACGACGAGAGGCCAGACCCCCTATGGAGAGAATGATTGTATATACTAGACCCCGCCACGAGAGGCCAGACCCCGCCGCGAGAGGCCAAACCCCGCTGCGAGAGGCCAGACCCCACCACGAGAGGCCAGACCCCTATGGAGAGAATGATTGTATATACTAGACCCCACCACGAGAGGCCAGACCCCTACGGAGAGAATGATTGTATATACTAGACCCCACCACGAGAGGCCAGACCCCTACGGAGAGAATGATTGTATATACTAGACCCCACCACGAGAGGCCAGACCCCTACGGAGAGAATGATTGTATATACTAGGCCCCACGACGAGAGGCCAGACCCCGCCGCGAGAGGCCAAACCCCGCTGCGAGAGGCCAGACCCCACCACGAGAGGCCAGACCCCGCCGCGAGAGGCCAGACCCCTATGGAGAGAATGATTGTATATACTAGACCCCACCACGAGAGGCCAGACCCCGCTGCGAGAGGCCAGACCCCACCACGAGAGGCCAGACCCCACCGCGAGAGGCCAGACCCCACCGCGAGAGGCCAGACCCCGCTGCGAGAGGCCAGACCCCACGACGAGAGGCCAGACCCCACGACGAGAGGCCAGACCCCTATGGAGAGAATGATTGTATATACTAGGCCCCGCCACGAGAGGCCAGACCCCGCCGCGAGAGGCCAAACCCCGCCGCGAGAGGCCAAACCCCGCTGCGAGAGGCCAGACCCCACGACGAGAGGTCAGACCCCTATGGAGAGAATGATTGTATATACTAGACCCCACCACGAGAGGCCAGACCCCTACGGAGAGAATGATTGTATATACTAGGCCCCACGACGAGAGGCCAGACCCCGCCGCGAGAGGCCAAACCCCGCTGCGAGAGGCCAGACCCCACCACGAGAGGCCAGACCCCTATGGAGAGAATGATTGTATATACTAGACCCCGCCACGAGAGGCCAGACCCCGCCGCGAGAGGCCAAACCCCGCTGCGAGAGGCCAGACCCCACCACGAGAGGCCAGACCCCTATGGAGAGAATGATTGTATATACTAGACCCCACCACGAGAGGCCAGACCCCGCTGCGAGAGGCCAGACCCCACCGCGAGAGGCCAGACCCCACCGCGAGAGGCCAGACCCCGCTGCGAGAGGCCAGACCCCACGACGAGAGGCCAGACCCC
>NW_014040556.1:340436-348075 GCF_001186125.1 Sphaeroforma arctica JP610
ACCCCGCCGCGAGAGGCCAAACCCCGCTGCGAGAGGCCAGACCCCACGACGAGAGGCCAGACCCCACGACGAGAGGCCAGACCCCTATGGAGAGAATGATTGTATATACTAGACCCCACCACGAGAGGCCAGACCCCTACGGAGAGAATGATTGTATATACTAGGCCCCACGACGAGAGGCCAGACCCCGCTGCGAGAGGCCAGACCCCGCTGCGAGAGGCCAGACCCCGCCGCGAGAGGCCAACGAGGGGGCCAAGGTCCCTCTCCGGAGCGCCGCCTGCTTCGATGCGGTCCGCTTCAAAAAGCCCAGTCGAGCGCGTCGTGCTCGATGTCATTGAGGTCACCGCGTCAATGGTGAGCGGGATTGCACCTGCCCTGTTGCGCACACATCCTGACCGTCAGGGGCGACACGGAATAAAAGAAAGTCTATGTACAAGTTTTATTTACATATTCCTATACAATATTCTATATACAATTTTCCTATGTACACTGTTCTATATACAATGTTCTATTTCGTATGTACACGTCTGATCATTTGCGATCAAATATCACTCTTTTCGCCTTGGGTTTTTTCAGGCAGCGGTTGCAGAATATCTCGCCCTCTTTGGCCACCTTGGCTGTGCACATATGCTCCCTGACCGTCCCAAGCTGTGAGGCACATATGCAGTGCTTCGAAATCTTCATTGTGTGCAGGATCTCCGTGTGGCGAGCCTCGCGCTCAACGGCCGTCTTGTGCTCACCGGACGCCCAGGTCCACTGGGCGATGTCGTCGTCCAGGACAATCTTCTCAGTTTTCTCGTTCTTCGGGTCGTAATCCTCGCCCGTCGACGCCAAGGCCCCTCGGAACTTGTTGTTCTTGCTAAAGTTGCACAGGGTAAGGCGCAACCGGTCTGACGGGTTCTCCTCGAGGACCCGGTTAGTGTCGCGCACCACCTGGGCAAAGCCGCGGAGCTGCTCGAGTTCCCACCCGGACTCGCCGCTAAAGCGCGTGCACCCCACCGTCAGGTGCCGACCAGTCCCGTTGTACTCCCCATCCATCATGCCGTCCAAGAGGTTGAGGCGAGAAATTTCCTTAACGATATCATAATTGCTGTGACCTTTGGCGTCGTCAATCTCAATGAAATTGATGCAGTTCAGGCCCCGGAGCCCCCAGTCGCCCCTGGCACCACCGTTGACTTTGCCGCAGGCGTTCTTGGACGGGTCACAGGCCTTGATGATAACCTCGCGGGTCATAAAAATAGAACGAGTGTCCATGCCGAGGATCAGGGCGACGGTGTTGATGACCAATGACTCAAGTGACGCGTTGCCGAGGCCATACTCGGTGATACACGCGCTACAGACAGTCGCGTTGGGAGTGCAGACCTTCGCGTTGTCCACGGAGCAGGCGAGACCGAGTCCTTTGAGCTGTGGGCTGTCGTCCGGGATGCAGTCGAAGCAGGCGCCGGCGGCTCTCGAGTAGCACGGCGACGTGCAGGCGCACACGCCGTTGTTGTAGTGGGCCCGGCAGATCCGCGCCCCGTCCGGCCCACGCGTCCCAAGGCCGCGGCAATTGGCGACAGTGCATCCGTAGAGGTCGAGCCTGGTCCCGGCGCAGTCGGCACACGCGTCGATGCCAGCCAAGGACCCGGGGCTGTCGCAGTGGACACACGGCGAGTGTATTTGCTTGTGCGTGTTGAGAGCACTCGACTGCGCGAACGCTCGATTGCAACCGGTGTAATCGCAGACATACGGCTTATCGCCAGTATGTGTATGCATATGGCTTTTGAGATTGTGAGACAATGAGAACCTCTTACCACAGCCAGTAAACTTACAGGCGTAAGGCTGTTCGCCGGTGTGTGTACGCATATGGCGTTTGAGCTGGTCAGATCGTGAGAACTTTTTACTACAGCCAGTAAACTTACACACGTAAGGCTGTTCGCCGGTATGTGTACGCATATGGTTTTTGAGATGCTGAGACAATGAGAACCTCTTACTACAGCCAGTAAACTTACAGGCGTAAGGCTGTTCGCCGGTGTGTGTACGCATATGGCTTTTGAGTTGCTGAGATTGCGTGAACTTTTTATCGCAACTAGCGAAATCACATGCAAAAGGCTGATCGCCGGTATGTGTACGCATATGTGTTTTGAGACTACAGGACGTTGAGAACTTTTTATCGCAACTAGCGAAATCACATGCAAAAGGCTGTTCGCCGGTGTGTGTACGCATATGGCGTTTGAGCTGGTCAGATCGTGAGAACTTTTTACTACAGCCAGTAAACTTACAGGCGTAAGGCTGTTCGCCCGTGTGAACTCGTATGTGCACTTTTAGTTTAGAAGGTGTTGCACACAACATACCACAGACGTCACATGCATGTGGGGCTTTCACGCGTTTATGCGCCCGGCCCTGGGAATCGCTCGAAGAGGAGGCCTCCGACGTCTGGGAGTCCGACGCTGTCGCGCTGCTCGACTCCTCAGAGGACCGGGCCCTCTTGAGCTGAACCGCGACAACAGGCGATGTGCCGTCTGGGTAAACTGAGTGCTGCATGGTGGACGTTGATGTGTAATAAAAGTATAAAGTGTAATTATGAATAATTCACGAGTGTGTTCTCGTGATATATAGACATAATTTTTTTTCAGTTTGCACACATTACCTGGTAGTGTGATCTCATTGGCCATTCGGTTGTTCGGGAGCACGCACGGCGCAGGAGGTGTGCAGTCTCTGTTATCTTCCAGGACACCCGCACTGAAGCCCTTGATGCCGCGGCCTCTGCCGGCCTTCTCGAGGGCCCTGTCGGCTTCCGACTGGTGGCAAGCTCTACGACCCCCCACGACCTCGGCTGGCGGCTGGTGGCGGGCTCTACGGCCCCACGACCTCGGCTGGCGACTGCCCGCTCACCGCAGCCAGCCCGCCGATCGCAATGCCGAGCTCGCTCTGGCCCATCTGCCCCTGAAATGAACTTTGACCTCGAGTACACTGAGCTCGTCACCCACATCGACCGAGCCAGCGCCAGCCCCGCGACCCTACCCCCCAGCCCCAGCGCTCCAAACGACATCATGTGGCGCTACATCCACATGTACGCGCGTCACCTTGCCACCATCAACTGTGACACCCCCCTGCTGGACCAGGCCGTCCGCGACTACCCCATAGCGACAGGGCTGGCGGTGGCGGGGCGATCGACCAGTTGGCTGGCGGGGGTGCAGAGGGCCAACCCCATAGCGACAGGGCTGGCGGTGGCGGGGCGATCGACCAGTTGGCTGGCAGGGGGTGCAGAGGGCCAACCCCATAGCGACAGGGCTGGCGGCGGCGGGGCGATCGACCAGTTGCACATGTTCAGGTTAAAACGTCATCTGTATCCGGGTATTTTCATTGGTGAAGTGCATGCAAAATCAGTCTCTACACCATGGCACATGTTCAGGTTAAAACGTCATCTGTATCCGGGTATTTTCATTGGGGCAGAGCATGCAAAATCAGTCTCCGCACCACGGCACATGTTCAAGTTAAAAGGCCATCTGTATCCGGGTATTTTCATTGGTGAAGTGCATGCAAAATCAGTCTCTACACCATGGCACATGTTCAAGTTAAAAGGCCATCTGTATCCGGGTATTTTCGTTGGTGCAGAGCATGCAAAATCAGTCTCCGCACCACGGCACATGTTCAGGTTAAAAGGCCATCTGTATCCGGGTATTTTCATTGGTGAAGTGCATGCAAAATCAGTCTCTACACCATGGCACATGTTCAAGTTAAAAGGTCATCTGTATCCGGGTATTTTCGTTGGTGCAGAGCATGCAAAATCAGTCTCCGCACCACGGCACATGTTCAGGTTAAAAGGCCATCTGTCTCCGACAATTTCATTGGCGCAGAGGTTAAAACGGCATCTGTCTCCTTCCATTTCATTGGCGCATAAATTTTCCGAGAGCCAATCGTGTCTCACAAACTCAAGCGTGATGAATCGGTCCCCGTCGATGGACCCCGAGGATGGGGACGGTCACTCCGCGCATTCTCATTGGCCCACCCCAGCCAGTGCCCACTGCCTACTTTTTTCCGCGCCCGAAACCTTCCATATTTGGCCGTGGCCCGCATCCCATTGGTGCATAGAACGCCATAGTGAACTTTGTTTTTTTTTTTAGTTACCATATACGGCAAATGGTGTTTAGTTATCTGACGCCTTTTGCTACAGCAATCTCGACTTCACCCTCTGGCGATTTTTTTCGTACCCCTCTCCGGCAAATTTGTATAAAGTCAGCCACTTAATATTTTTATACTTCACAATTTTATTGTAGACTTCAAGTTCACAATACATCCCAATCCCAACGCTCAACGCTCAACGCTCAACGCTCACAATGTCTACCCAGACCGGCTCCAAGTGGTTCGGTGGAACAACCCATCTGTTCAACCTCCTCAAGGAACCCCTCGTGGCTGCCCTCACCCAGCGCGTCGTCATGTTTGACAACAAGCCCTGTGTCGACGCCTACGTCTCCGCCGTGACCGAGGTCGCCAACGCCGACCCCGAGCTCCACCGCATCAAGCACGTCGGCACCATCGAGTACTACCTGGACGCTGACAAGAAGGCCGTCCTGACCGGCGGCGGCCACCGCTACCACGTCACCTTTTGCATGGCCATTGTGCTCCGCTACCTGGCCATGGAGGTTTTCACCCTGTACGTCGCCGCCACCGGCGGCAAGCCCTCGTCCACCGCCAACCGCCTGCTCACCCTCGTCCACCAGCTTGCCGCCTGCTTTGTGCAGGTCAACGACGAGACCGGGACCAGCACCATGAACTACAAATCCAACATTGCCGGCCACCAGAAGTTCATGTCCGCCCTGGCCTATTTGACATCCCCTCTGTCGTCGGACTCCGTGACCTGGAGGGCCCCCAGGTGTACCCCCATCTCGTCCCCGACTCCGAGACCCACGGCCGGGGCTTCATGGTCAAGTACTGCAACGCGTTCGCCGGCCTCTTTGACGACAAGCGCATGGCCGGCTTCACCCACCCCGCCATGGCCGGCTTCCGCCAGTACAGCATCCCCATCACCTCAATGATGGGCTCGCGCGCGGTGCAGGACATCCTCGCTATGGCCCGTGGACCCACCCCCGTCTGGGGGGCTGTCTGCGGCTCCGTGCAGCGCCTGGCCGAGGGCTGCGCCACCGCCATCAAGGTCGAGACCCTGGAAATGCACCGGAGCAGCATCATGGACTCGAACAAGTCGCTGTCGTCCATGACCTCGATGTGCCACATCAACTCGGCCGTCATGTCCCGCCTGGCCTGGCTGCCGGACTTTGCGCCTCTGTGCACCGAGCTGAACGGCTACTACGACGCCATGATGTCCGTGCTGCCGTTCCCGATGAGCCCCAGCACCTCGCCCGTGGACGCCGCCCAGGTGCAGATCCGCTACCTGCACCACTCGCTGTTCAAGAACCTGCTGGCCAAGCAGATGGCCCTCAACCTGGAGGGGTGCACCTCGCTCGAGAACGCCAAGTCGTCCTACGCCATGGCCGGGACCTATGTACCGTCCAGCGACGTGGCCTGCGAGTTCCTGGCCCTGCGGTACTGCAGCTCGGGCATGGCCGTCGAGTCCGTGATGCGCGGCCGGCTGACGGAGAGCTTTGCCGCAGCGCACCTGTCCGAGACCGCCGCCTTGGTGGACCTCAACGCGGCGCTCCATGACTTCCGCTCCGGGAACTACCCCGCGCTGGTGATGCCGCTGCTGGCCATGCTGGAGGCCTTCCACTTCCGCGTCAAGGGCACCCAGGACCGCCTGGTCGAGACGTACCGGTGCTTCGCCGCGGCCGAGAGCTGGGAGTACCTGCAGACCATGGTCGAGTACGCCAAGCACCAGGGCAGCAAGGTCTTCAATGACGGGGCGCTGAGCGACAACCTCGAGCTGGCCCGGGCGAGGAAGATGATTGACAACTTGCACTCAGCCTACGACTCAATGCTCACTGTGGCGGGCGTCCCGCTCTATGGCACTGGATTGCGCGAGGTCATGGTCTCAACACTGGTCCGGGTGGCGACCGAGGCCAGCCCAACAACCATTTTTGCCTCCCGGGACCGGTTCATGGAGAACATCCGGGGCGGCAAGGGGGCCGTCCCCACACGCAAGCGCCGGGTGCTGCCGAGCGAGCTGGAGACGATGTGCACGGAGCTGGCCTCGGAGGTGCGGCTGCTGATGGCCGCGGACACGCTGCTGGCGCTGGGCGTCCCGAGGAGCAAGGACGGCAAGGTCGGCAAGGCCGGCAAGGATGCCATGCGGCGGGCCGCCCAGGTCGCAAACGAGCTCCGCCCCGAGGAGGAGCAGCTCGAGTACCCGACCTGGGAGAAGCCGACGGAGCCCGAGAAGAATGCGCTGCTGGACTATCTCGGCGAGCTCGTGGACCTGATGCCTCGGGGCTGCTGGCGAGGCCGGGGCACGCCCTGCCGGGTGACGGGGTACGAGTTTCCTTCCGAGACGCTGTGCATGCACATTATCAAGCGGGGCCGGGATGAGCTGCTGCAGTTCATGGGCATAGGGGTCAAGCCGCTGACGGAGGGCCAGTACACAAACCTTGCTGCATCGCTGATGGCCACGGGAGTGCTGGGTCTCAAGGCGTCGACGCGGCCGCTGCAGAATCTCTCTCTCCAGGCGCCCGGGTACCTGGTTGCACCGCAGCTGGGCTGGCCGACGCCGCTGCTGCGCAACAACCCGCAGGTGGAGGTGTGCAACGGCCTGGTCGACGGAGAGATGGTCCCGCCGGGCCCGTTTGCGCTGCGAGACTACAAGGTCCCGTTTGCTGCCGTGGCGAGCTCGGTGCTGCTGCGCACCGAGATGCGGGCGCCGGACGACATCAAGGAGTACGTGCAGATCCGGGCTCTGAAGCGGGAGGCCCGGGACCAGCCGTTCCGGCGGCACGCGGACAGGGCGCTCTCGTGCCTGCAGGGACAGGTGCGCAATGAGCTCAAGCGACTGCTGGAGTCCGAGTACGGGCGGCTGTACTCGCCAACGGTGCCCGCTGGTGGCGCTGGTGGCGCTGACCGAGCTACGGCGCGCCCCGCGGCGGCAGCAGCTGCTGCCACTGCCACTGCCACTGCCACTGCCACTGCCACTGCCACTGCCGCTGCTGCAGCTGCTGTCGCCCCTTCTGTACCACGACCTAGTCGAGCAGACCGGTTTAGGCAGATGCTGGACAAGAAGGCGAAAGAGAAGAGAGCGCAGAGGCCGGTGTTTGCACCCCCACCCGCGGGCTGCGGGGTGATGCCGCCGTCCGACGACGAGTACGAGGAGCCTGCCGGCGGATGGCCGCGCCTGGAAACGGGTGGCTACCATGGCGAGGAGGATGGCATTGAGGAGGAGGAGGACGATGGGTACTCTGAGGAGGACATGGCTGGGGTGCCACTGACCTACTCGGACCCGGATGGCGGATATTTGCCAGTGCCTGTGGACCGGACCAATATCATCAAGAGACACCTGGACGACGAGGATGACGGTGAGCGCAAGAAGCGCAGACGGGCTGACGAGAGGCCCAAGAAGCGAGCTTCAAAGGACCTGTCGAGACCGAAGAGGAGGGCTTCTGGGCGATCTGGGGTCGCCGCTGAGGGGGCCAGGAAGTTTAGCACGGCTAAGGGCAAGGAGCCAGCCAAGGAGCCCAGGGCACCCAAGGACCCGTCGAAGGCCAAGGAGCCGGCC
>NW_014040555.1:0-2232 GCF_001186125.1 Sphaeroforma arctica JP610
CGTAGCCATGGATGTGTGTGTCCATGTGTGTGCATTGATGTAGATAAACAGATACACATACACACGTGAGCATATTCGTTGCTTAGTTCCAACGTCGCCGGGGTATAAAGCAGTAGGACACATCCCACTCCTTCACCTCTGTGGCATGAATGGCATCGAGGAGTGAAAGTTCTACCCTTTAAACCTTTTAATAGGCACAAAACAAACATATACTCGTATATATATATATATATATATATATGTATCCTATGCACACCTATACCATATACACCCACCCACCTTTGAACGCACACATGTCATGCAACGTCTCCCAGTCCACCGTATCCGGGGTCAGCTTTATACTATGCAGCCGGGGCAGACAGTTGATAATAGCCTTGACCCTCCTACCACCCCGGATAGGCTTAATAACCCAATCTAAAGGCAAGCGGGATATGACATCACGGATCTTATGACATGTCGCAGCAAACTGCAGCAGCGACCACTGGGGCAGACGCACGGCTATCCGGGCGATAGCGCCATCGGGAAGTGAAGAGATGTCGTTGGCGTGAGGGGTGGTGGGTTCTTTCGGGTCCTGCGATGTAGGGATGTGAGCGGATTTGGGAAGGTGAGTATATATATATATATGTGTGTATTATCGGTTGAGGGTATAGGTGTGTATGTGTATTCAAGCGTGGATAAGCGTACGTGTGTGGACCACGTGTATGCCAGAGAGTCCGTCTAGGCTGGTGATACGATACACAGTTATGCGTACTACGGTGGCTGAGAAACGTGCCGATATGGCGGTGGTGTGAGAGCGAAGCGACAGAATCTATACGATGGTCCTTGTATATGTATGTACACGCATGTATGTACACGCATGTATGAGGCAGATTTGTGTAAGTAGGCGTAGATACGTGTCTGATGAGTACACGGCTACTTGTGTATGGAGTGGTGCGTGCGTGAAAGATCATTGAGGCAGACGCACGGCATTTTATGTAATGGGAGAACCCATTGTCACACACTCGAGCATTGTAACTTGATAGGCTGACGCTATTTTCTCACATAAGTGCATATATGGGCCTTATTATCTCATACATGGGCTTTATTTTCTCACACATGGGCCTTATTTTCTCATATATAGTCACCCATTCATTTCTTATACATAGGTTATCCGGTGGTCGGTTTGTGTGTATATCCTGCGCGTGTGGCTGCGGACTGGTTCTCTAAGGACTGCCAAAACCCAATCACAACATACACACTAATCAAACAATAAAGTACTACACACACCCACATATGATATTCATTTGCGTATATTCCTCCAGTATAACCGGATGTTCATATACGTATATAGTTACAAAGACGAATGTGTACGTATACGTGCACGTGTACATGATATAGACACATACGTTATCTGGTGGTGAGGTCACCTACTGGCTATCACCAGAATGCCACATCATCACAAATTTCATACACACGTCTTATTCTCTCATACACGGACAGTATTTTTTCATACATTGGCGTTATTTCTACACACACGGGCAGTATTTTCTCATACGTTGGCGTTATTTCTGCATACACGGCCGTATTTTCCAATATAGGACACGATATCCTCATACATGCGTTAGCCGGCCGTGAGGTTTGAGAGTGTACTACCTGTGCTGGTGACTGTGTTCGTGTCATTTTACGAACATTATACAAAAGGTCTGAATCTCTCACACATCAATAGTAAAACGTCACATAGGCATTGTTTTCTCATACATACTTTATCGGTCGGTTCGTTTTACGAATATAATACAAAAGATCTTAATCTCACATCAACAGTAAAACGTCACACATAGGCATTGTTTTCTCATACATACATTATCGGTCAGTGAGGTTTGCGTGTGTGTGCCCTGTACGGGTGACTGTGTTCGTGTTGTTCGATTACTTCCTGTGCGAGCCACTGGAACGGCAAAGTCACCTGAGGGATTTGATAATGATACAAGAGAAACACATGAGTGAATGTACACATATGAACTACATAGATATTATATACATATGATTTGTGTAAGAGGTTAAATCCCTGACTGGATGGAGATGAAGGTGTACCTTCCAGAAGTGGAAGGCAGTATATATATATATATGTGTGTGTGTGTTAAGTGTGTATGTATATGTATATATCTATCTCAATATATCTATCTGACTATCTATCTATCTAGCTATATATATATAAATATATACATGTACATGTACATATACATATGCATATACATT
>NW_014040555.1:3699-5751 GCF_001186125.1 Sphaeroforma arctica JP610
ATATATATACATATATACATATATATGAATGTATATATATATACATATATATAAATATATATATATACATATAAATAGATATAGATATAGATATAGATATAGATATATATATAGATATATATGCATATATATATATATGACACACCACATCCATACCGGATCCCTGCGCTTCTTCTTGTTGGGCAGTCCCACTCTGTTTATAGGGCACGTGGGTGGCGAGAGCTCTCGTTTACTTTGCTGAGTCTGTTGCTGATGTTCTCGTAGTTCCATTTGGGCGTCCAGGTTCTTCTTGGTTGGGGCCGATGATGACCTGATAACGGGACAACCGCCGGTGGCGCTCTGTTGCATAATACCCAGGCCGCCCTACAGAGCGACGATTCACGTAATGGTTTTAGGCTTTAGGGTTATTCATAGGTAATGATGGGGGTGTACATATAGTACATATGAATGAATGGTCATATAATAGCGTCTCTTCTGCCTGAACACGGGTGTGTGTGTTCGGAGGTACACCGTCCTCTTTACTTGATGATATGAATGTTGACGTGTATATATATATATATATAGTACGAACTTGTCCATCCCGCCTGTAGTTTGTATATTTACCTGTGACCTGGATCGATGCGGTAGATTGTGCAGTGTTGATGTTACATACAGGATGCAGGTGCTTGCGCATGCGTTGATATCTAGGGTTTTAAGGTTTTTCTGTGCAAACCAATCGAAGTAGTAGTCATCCTGTACGACCGCCTCTATTGAAGTTGCTCGCCTCAGTACTAAATTGTACTAACAAGACTCACACTTGGGGGCCGAACACACACACACACACACACACACACACACACATGGAGTGGCTCACATACGCATAGCATACACACGACCCACGTCATGTATACTTGCGTACACATAGTATGTGTGTATATGGGTATGTACTACCCAAATACACTAATTCTAGATACATACTCATATACACACACTCAATGTATACATATATACCTATATACACACATTCTACGTACATACTCATATACACACATTCAACATACATACTCATTTACACACATTCTACATACATACTCATATACACACATTCTATACATACATACATAAAAAATGTATACTCATATACACACATACCAATTCGCCCATAACATTACTCGCAATCCTATCGGCCGTCGCCGATCTCCGCGGGGCCGGTACCCCAGACGATGACCGTTCAGTACTATCACCCGCATGGAGACCCCCGCCCATGCCTCCATTGATACCGCTCACACCTGCTGCATTGGCTTTATGGGTCATAGACACGCGTGTGTGCATGTCCTTCTCGTGGTCTTCTTTGGGAACTGCTTCTTCGTTGGAGATGGCGGCGAGCGCATTCATCATGAGCTGACCGGCCATGCGCATCTGGATAGGGTTGTAAGGTTTTGCAAGGATTTAGGGATGTAAAGTTTGGGGGTCGAGGTGGGACTATGTACGAGCATATGCAATGCTCATACATGCTTGAGTGCAATTTACATGTGCAAGTGTGTAAAGTGTAAATATGCATGCACACATATATATGTTTGAATGTATTTCGTATGTACTCGTGTAATACACACACACACACACGCACACATATATATATATATATATATATATACGAATATATATATATATATCACGTGCGTGTAGTGTAAATATACATGCACACACGTACATGTTTGAATATATTTCATATGTACACGTATATATAGTGTATATGTGAGAAGTACTTTTTCCTGACTCGATTGCTCTGCATCAAACTTACCGCCAATCGCATGCTGACCAGCCAGATCTCGCAAAACAATCAATCAAGTCCTACTGATACTTACAATGCACAGAAGCACACATGATAAGTGCACATATACTCATAACTATAGAATATATATATATATATATACAGATATATGTATATATACGAGTATATATATAATATGTATAGTAAATATAATATATAATATATATAATAAAGTAATATAAATAATATATATATATATATATATATATATATATATATATATTANATACTATAACTATATA
>NW_014040555.1:5771-13196 GCF_001186125.1 Sphaeroforma arctica JP610
TATATATATATATATATATATATATATATATATATATATATATATATATATATATATATATATATATATATACTATGTGCATATTTGTTTATATATATATATAAATGCCGAGATATGGTTTTATGCGAAATTGCAAAATTATGAACCCATACTGAAGATGTCTTTGGTAGATATGTTATAGATGCATGATTGCGTTCATTTTCCTGTCGATCCGATCGCAAACTTGCATACCGTTTTCACTGCAATTATCATTGCTTTATTGTACACTAACACCGCAACTTATTATTTCCCGCTGAGATAGTATTAAGTAAATTATTATAACCATGTTTCTTCTTCGCGAGGTTTGTCAAAGTGTTGCTTATCAAATCCGTGTAACATGGGAAACTACATAACGTCCAGTCACGCTCCTTGTACTTTAAACATAGGTAAAATGTACATATTTGCACTTTGCATATATTGCGCTTCGACCCAATAATGTTGGAAGCCTCAACACAATGGTATTTACACCTTAAGTACATCACTCCATATATTAGTCAAAGATATGCCGTGGTGAGGCTTTATCACAATGATATTCACATCTTAAGTACATCACTCCGTACACTAGACATAGATATACCGTGGTGAGACTCTCACACTAGCACATTGCATATTATGTCTGTTGATTTCGCTTCACACGTAGTCACACATCGACTTTGTTATGGCATAAGTTGCCCTAGAAATTGACTAGTACAGAATATGGACATACATTGGCTTCCACCCATAACACAAATTAACGCGCAAAACTGACGACCGTGAGAAGTCGTTCGACATACATATCTCCGAATCCATGCATTGCCTCGGCAATCCGACCAGCAAGAGATGCCAACAGTATTTATTTTTCCACACAAGACCTTATTGTCTGATATATTCCACACGCACAGGACTTGGTGAGGAGGCAGCGGAAGTGTTTCAGCCACACCTCCGGTTTCGAATACGGATCAGACAAATTGATCAAGAGCAAAGGGCGGGGGATTAAACTTATCGTCGATGCTTTGCTAGATTACAATGTACAGGTATTGCTCGGTGCTCACACTGCTAGGCGAGTATTTGTGCAAGATTAATTGCATAGACTACGTATTGCTGTGACAGTACGTATTTGGTGGAGGAATGTATCTGCGGCCTTGGTGTGTTGCAAGTATGTTCATTATACATTGGATTTCGTGATCTACTGTGTGTCGCTCGTATGCGCACATAATTTTGCGTGCCTGATGACGCTGACAGATATTAGATTTTGTCTCTTCATCAAATTTGTTTGTAATCGCACTCCATCGGCACATCAATATTCGAGTCCGTGATCCAAGTATGTATCTCTCCTTAGTAACACCAATCCATAATAACCTGGTGCAAATTTGTGTATGGTAAATGATCTCGAAATGAAGAAAAGAATGCGGTTAGTAAGCCCTGGCTGTCCGGTTGGTCCGATCACTACGATATCTCATTGACTCGATAATAAAGCTGCAGTTTCTAGCCATGCCCGCTGCAGCATAGGAATAACATATCAGCGTGTCATGGTTTAAGTGCAGAACTGCAAAAATGGGGGGGAATGTTTATGTTATTTAAATTGTGCTTGTTTCGTCCACGAAGGACTTTCAAATTTGGGAACAAATGCATCAATCTCAAATTTACACTCAACTTATATATTGATCTTAATAAAATGGATAACATCTTGCCCTTAAAAATACGGGACGCAGTATATAACACAGTTCAATACTTCGTCATCATGCTGGGATCTGCAGGGAGCCCCTACAGGCACAGCGATGGAGTTGATTCAATGGGCGAACAAAATGGAGGCCCCTGTACTCTCGCTAGACACACCCTCAGGTCTAGACAGCACCACTGGTGAGTCCGCAGGCGAGTGCATACATAGTACGTGGACTATGACATTGGCTCTGCCTAAAGCGGGACTATCTTCAGCAAAAGCAGGACAGGTGATACTAGCGGACGTAGGTATACCAGCCGGGTGTTATTCGATGCCCACGCTGGGGTTGCAGTATGTTACACCGTTCGATAAGTGCGCGAGGATTCCTCTGCACGTGGCGAGAGTACAGTGATAAAGAGGCACACATATATATGCTCGACAGTTCAGTGACAATACGTCCACATGTATATGCGCATATATTGTATTGTATGCCGCTATCAAGGCATATCTGCCGTCAAAAACAGGATATTTCATTCTGAACTCTTCTGTAGTGCGTTACGGGGGTCGCACCTGGACAGTGATCATATGCCCTTTATTTATAACAATAGAAATTTGCCAGTGATCATCCAGATATCTGAATCTGTGGGGTACAGTGCCTTTCTTTACGTACGCAGTTGTCTAATACACTGAAAATAATTGAGTGGATTGGTATAGTTACTATCAGGGACACTTTCTGACACCCCTTGCACCCCTATACAAGCGAAATGGATTTATCATTGTCAGCGGTGTCTGAGTGTTTATCTCAGTGCAGGGAAGCCTCGGTGTGTCTTGCAAAAGGTTTCTATGCCATCGAATCCGAACAATCGTTGTATCCCCCTGTCAGCAGTCGTAATTTCGCAGCAATTCGAATATGGAACTTAGTTTCACTTGTCCCTTGCGCGGTTGGGTGTATAGCTAATTTTTCCATTGTGAGTATAGAAGGTTCCACCAGCTGTGCCATATTCATGTATATTACCTGGATTCGTTCCCGACATTGTGTAGAACCCTAGCTATTCGGTACGCCCCTTGTACCGAAATCCAGTTCATTCCGTCTACATATGTTCTATAAATAGAAAAGGGGCGATTCTGGATTCACCACATACGTGAATTTTTATTTATCACCCGGAATGACTGCTGAAGTACTCCACAGTCCAACACGGCCTATATTGTGTGAGACCGGAGGTAATGGAAAGAGTTTAGATTTAACGGCTCTATCAGCGCGCATACAGCATGCTTTGTGCCTCTGGGGTTCAGGTCTGCTCTACCGTGCGGTGCTCGTGCAACCTTGATCAAGGAGCTCAGAAATTATCAATTCTTTTACAGAAAAAGCTGCGTGAGAGGAGTATTATAGCTGTCTTGTAGCACTATTGGCGTACATGTCTTATCTCAGCTACCCGGTCGTCACACCCAAATGCCAGGCACGGTCAATATAAATTACACAGCAGATATGTGGATATAGATCACCAAACTCTGCAAAAACGCATGTCGGCTGCCGGTAAAGTCTGTTAATAATATATAGTTGGCTTTTCTCGCCGACAATATTGTCTCATATTCACAATGCCAATCACAACTAGTGGGAGTTCCAGAGCAAACATGCGGATAAGGACTAACCTCCTCACATAAACCACACCATTAGAATACATCACTACTATAGAGTTATATGTATATATGTATATAGGTAGATACCTACACTCAGTACATACAGTAGCAGTCACGCAGCAGATATGTGATAAGAGTGAGTCAATCTTTTCAAAACACTGATTTAGCTGCTCCATAATACTTTGAGTACATGTATGTATTCTGCTTATTACTATATATGTATTTTTAATTTTATTAGTATATCTTTATCCTATACTCGCTCACCCAGGCGTCACATTCTCTCGGGTGCCAGCCACTGTCAATTGCAGACCCACACCGGACGCGTGGCCTACTCCTCCCACCAACCTCTCGGGCTCTAGTGTTCTCTTATTAGCGCTTTCTGTATCCTCTGCCATATCAGTGCTGCATTCGGTCGTTCTGGAAATTCTTGTGGATCTCTCAGAACTTATTGAATACACTCTTCTCACATTCCCTTCGTCCTCACGCGAGGTCACGCAGACTGCGTCGTTACTTGAAATAACAGCACTGTATGCGCTTGAGTCAGCTCCCGTTGTACAATCATTTGCAAGACTTGCGGTACTTGCGACAACAGGCTTATAGTTGCTTGCGCCACACCCATTAGTGCTGCTTGTGATTGTCTGGCGGGTGTTCGCACTCGCACTAGCAAGATTATGGGCCACCTGCGTGCTTTGCTCGTCTACAACAGTATTCACAACAGAAACAATTCCGCCACTCCTACTTGAATCCCTGGTTGTACCAACCTTCTCCGCATCACCGGTGGTCGTGATTGTGTTCGTCACAGCAGAGGCCATACTGTTACTACGTTCACCACCCACAATGTGTGTGGTCTCGCTATTCTCATCACATCTCTTCACAGACATACCCCTGTCAGCACTCACAGTCGTAACAACCACCGGCTCACTCATAGCGCTGTTTTTGATAGTGGGTTTTTCTCCCTCATAGTGTAGAGTGCTACCCTCGCCTAAAGTATTGGCATCCCTAGCACCGCTTTTCTCCGTAATTTGACGGTCTCCGGTATCGGTATTCTTGCTGCCACCACCACCTATATCACCAGCTTCGTCTTTAGAACTAACACCATTGCTCGTATCCCCGCCATTAGTATTAGCACTGTTTTCTGTACAATCATCTCTCCTCGTTTCTCCGCCACCAGCCGTGTGCTTGCCCTCACTCTCATCCCCCGACTTTAGCGGAAAATCAAACGCTCGTGCATGCGCAGCACACCGTTGGCCTTCAGGGAAACGCAGCACAGGCCTGTCACACAAAGGAAGCTTCTCTACGCCCTCGCACATGGCATCGTAGCGCGAAAGCACGTCTTTAGAAGTGTCAAATCCACACTGCACATACAACACTTGCTTGGTGTCGTATGCGATGTGCCGCTTACAGTAGCGGCTGGCAGTGATAGGTGCGCGCGTGCACTTGACCTTCGTAGCGTGCGGGTACTTGTGCACCTTCTCTGTCGTGTAGTATCTCGGTGCAGCAAGTTGTGAGTGTGCTACATGTGTATCCCCACTCGTACCCGCATGACTTGGTGTATTGGCAAGTGTAGGTATGTTCTCGGTTGTGCAAACAGTGGAAAAGGCACAAGTAACCGGAGCGCCCACACGCACCTCATTGAGCATCTGTCGTTGCATCTCGAGCTGTGCTTGAACTCCGCGTCGACGTTTATAACTGTGTGTCCGCAGAAGTGTATCAGATTAAAGAAGTTGCAAAAAAAATCGAAAACAAATCGCAGAAGCAGGCTCTAAAGAAGTGAAAGCGAGCTTTGTAACCTTAATTTCTGATTTTGCAATCAATTGACTGACTTGGAAGTGATATAAATGTGGTAGCCGGTAGTGGTTATATTGTAGAAGAGTTATACGAAAACCAACACTCTGTGCAAACCCAACACTCGCTCATACCTTCGTATATTGTCTTCCAACTTCCTTTTCCTACTACATTCCTTCCGTTCTCCTGTATTGTCAGTACCGTCACGCGGTTGTCCGTTCGAGAGTGCTTCCGCATGAGAACCTGTATGTGGTACGACTTTAGTCTCACGGTCGTCGTATTGAATCTCGTCGTCAGAATCACCCTCAGCCCATCGAAAGTACTCTTTGTGGTACAGATGTTGTACTCGCTCGATCTGATTTGCGTATAGTTCCTTGAGCTGTGGGGTGGAGACAAAATACGCAATAAATTAAGAGAATATTCAAGAGCAGATACTTATAGAGCATTCCGTGGGTAAAGATGATCAATGCAAATTATTCCTGAGCTATCGACTCCTGTAAATACGCGTATAAGTTGTGCACAGTGCTCGGAAAGAAAAGATGGTACGTTCACTAGCGAAATTTTCTTCTATCGTATATGTCATTGCCATTGGATCAGTCCTGTATAAAGGCCCCATGTGTCCATGACAGGCATACCGAGAGATTTCAAACGCAGTAATACTTTTACAATCCTCTTGTCTCCGCATTCCAGTCACGAATGAATCAGCGTTGGGCACAACCGACCTCACTCATTCACTCCACAGCTTGCAAACCCAACCTCAACATGCACGTACAATGCACAAGCAATCACACAGAGGGCACACATCATTTTAAATTGTACACATGCGCTACATGCTCACACACAAGCATCATACGCATACGCATACTCTATACATACGCACAAGTTCAACCCACAAACCCTATTGAAGACTTTGACACGACGCTCTAGCAGCTCCTCTTTGGTCATGGCCGTCATAGGCGTGCTAAGTCCGCCATCACTCTCCACTCCAGTTAAGTCGCCATTGTCCGATATCCCGTATCCGAACCCCCACTCAGAATGATCCACCAACTTCGGATCGTCACTCTCGTATTCCAAGGCAGACAGCGCCGGCTTTCCCGTCGGAACCATTGGGACAGGTTTGCTATTCTCTACACCATTCACTCTCGGAGGTACCTCTGTGAGGCTGCTCCTCGTGTGCGTGTGTGTTTGTGTGTGCGTGTGCGTGTGTGTGTGTGTGTGTGTGTGCGGGTGTGTATGCATGTTTACGCCATTGTTTGTGTGCGTGTGTATACTTATGCTGGTCGCAGCGCTTGGCTGAGTGATACCGGTGGTACTTGCAATACTGTGCTGATGTCTCCCGCGATTGCCTGTATCCCTGTCTACGTTGGCACTCACACTGTTCCTGGAATTGATACGCTTGGTTACACTGATAGTGGCACGTTTCCGTGTCGGTGGGGGTGCTTGTTGTTGTGCCTGTGACTGCGATTGGGCTTGTGCTTGGGCTTGGGTTTGGGCTTGTGCTTGTGCTTGTGCTTGTGCTTGTATTTGTAGTTGTGTATGAGTTTGCCCGAGTGTCCCCTGCTGCACATTTGTGTCCTGAGCATGCACACCAGCGCCTGTGTATGTGAGTGGCTTCGACATGGTATCTACATAGCTGTCCATAACCGGTTGTGAGCTTCCATCCATCTGCGTGTGTACATGGCCCTGTGCATGTACCGTTGTGTCCGCATACTCATATCCAGGTTGCTGCCTTTGCGCTGGCGCTGGCTGCTCAGTTTCAACTGACGTTCCTTTATCTGTCCCGGTCGGGAACTGCACACAGACCTTCTGCGAATGTACTAGTTGTGTGTGGGGCGTATCCGAGGGCACCTCTCCTGCTACAGTTGACTGCGCCACTGAGCCCTCCGATACTGGTAGCGTGCGTTGCTGTTGAGTAGTAGAGTGCACCTGAGAAGTAACATGCTGACTAGGAACGTATGCAGGCGTAATATCGCGCGCTATAAGAAGTTTCCCGCTTTCGTTGACATCTGATGATACGGTAAGAGTAGAACAATGGGTCACCTGTGGCGAAATCCCTCCTACGCTATTGACTCCAGCGACCATCTAACAAAATTTTAGAAGTGAAAAAGTTGTCAATCACGAGTTGATGAATTAGAAATGGGAATAGTGCAAGTGAAATAAGCAGTGTAAATTATAGACACCAATGAGGTGTGATCAAGAAGTATAAAGTACACGACAACTGAGAGTCATCGTACTACTGGGTTCACCAAACGATCGAAAGGTATATATATATATACATGTGTGTGTGTGTGTATGTGTGTGTGTGTGTGTGTGTATGTATGTAT
>NW_014040555.1:14242-17254 GCF_001186125.1 Sphaeroforma arctica JP610
CCTGTGCCTGTGCCTGTGCCTGTGCCTGTGCCTGTGCCTGTGCCTGTGCCTGTGCCTGTGCCTGTGCCTGTGCCTGTGCCTGTGCCTGTACGTGTGCCTGTGTCTGTGCCTGTGCCTGTGCCTGTGCTTGTACCCCTTCAGTATATTGTATGAGTTGGGCTTTGTACTTGGGAGACGCAATACCCTCATCCCCCCGATGGTGTGCAGCGTACATATGCGGGGTGGTCTGAGTGTGCTCCTTAGCGGCTGATGCAGTGACAGTGCGTGCATGCACCTGTGTATGTGTGTCTAGTGCACGTGTATGTGTAGATGCATTCGCGGCACCGACTGGGGCGGGTGGGGCAGCGAACTCCTCTTCGTCAGACGCACAACTGCTCTGGGAGGCTGATAGGATAAGGAGTATATATATAAGAACCGTATGAGCACGGAGGAAAATGAGAGGGTCAAACTATATAGTCTTTCGTACTAAATTAGTATATCAACGCATGACAGAGCCAGCAAGCACCCACCGGACCTCAGATTGTAAGTAAAGGCGAATATACAACATACTACTGCACACATGGACATACGTAAGTCGCACTATCAATCATAACAACACGACACATAAGCATGATAGAACTACGAACTGCCAAACAAGGCATTTAGGTGTGTGATGTTGTGATTCATAAGTCAGATGCGTACGATATGCTCCGTCACAAACACGCACAAAAATGACATTTCAACACGCCACATAAGCATGATAGTGTTGCCAAACAAGGCGTACAACCGTGATTATTATGTCAAGCGTGAGGTCATGCACGTTTGATGTCAAAACGCAAAAAGAAAGGTCAGTGTGATATCATTGTCAATCAAGGCATTGCGCATACCATTGCCAATCATACGATCAAATTCATGTGAGAACACCACACACAGACTCGATAGCAAGGTTTAGATATTAAATTTGCTCCATATGCGTCTTTTGTCCTATACCACATACCCGAGTCGTCGTCATCTGGTTTTCCGACCAAACGATTGCCCAGCGGTGTGCGCACACGGATGCCACTCCGTTTCAGATACTTGTTGACCCACTCCCGGCGCAACGTGGCCTCGGCTGAGTTGGATATCTTTATCAAGTGCTGTCAGATAAAGCAACACCGATGGAATTGTAAATGGAATGAGCGGGGTGTAAATATATCGATCGAAATAGTATTGCTGTATGGAGTATAAGAGTGGTGAGAGGTAAAATATTATCGAGTTAGAATACTAGGGTATCAAGGGTATATAATGTGAACAAGTTGAGCAGAAGGACAAAAATGGTTGAGGTGGTAGATTCGAATGGTTGAGGTGGTCGTTTGGAAGCGTTAACAGGGCATCGCCTAGGTTTCTTTTTTACTAATGTTTTAGAGGCCATCTACGACCATTTAAATTGGTGACCAATGTTTGAAGTGTTCACACATTCATATCTTCCTGTCAATTCAGAACACCAGAACTGATCGACTACAACTTTCCTACATGCGCCTCCAAGATTCCTCCCCGTACGAGTATTTCGAATGTATTTGAGCGCGTAAAGAATTAGCGCGTGTCCGTGTGCGTGCGCAACGAAGCGGTTAGCAGCAGAAAGCTTTGATATACTTTCCATTCATTCAGAAAAACTGTTTGCTGAATTTATCCTGATCGTTTGGCAGCCGCACAGCTGCCAATGCAAGCACACATATATAGACGCAAAACAGCTCACAGAAATGTATGTGTTCAACTGGAAAATACTCGCACATAGAATAAACCATTTAAACACAGCATACTTATCCGTACCCATGAATAGTTGCCTACACATGTATTGCAGTGTGTAATTCGGAGACATTTAAACACTATACAAACTAATACACCTCAACAGTATCGCGTTTCTTTTGAAGGGCATGTCTCTGTATACATGTGGAAGATACATACCTCGTTTGTACTGAATCGATCCGCAGGACGCTTTCTGTGATAAGGTTTGCGTGTAGTGATTGGTGCAGTCCTTCGAGGCGCTCCGGATTTGATGTGGGCTATGTGAATGCTACAGTATCTGGGCATCGTACAGTAGGCATGGGCATTAAGGGTCAGTACGGCGAATCGATATCTGCAGAACGATACTTTATAGTACAGATCCGCACACTATTCTGTGAGAATGTATCACTATCATTATTTAGGTTTTGTAGACGGAAATTACTTGATTTCTCCAAGACACTTGTGGCGGTTAAGATACCTCTATATCGTATTACTGAGTATCAGTGGTTGTAAAGCACAGCACACACACGTTCGCGTACCCGGCCAAAAGTCCGCACAAGACTCGCATATCGCTTAGCAGGCACAGTACAGCACGTGTACAAGCGCATATACACCTGTACATATCCTGTGTATTCACACACACAAGCGCACGTACAGTACATGTGCACATATTGTAAATGATGCTACAAGTTCACATACAGTTCAGCGCCACTCTTTGAGATCGGATTCGCACATCGTCTTCCAGATACGATATGGTTAAACGCACACTGCTTGAACGGTGCCTGTGGATCACTCAGTATGTGTTTAGTGCACAGTATGTAGCCCTTCATCGGAGGCTGATGACATGTACGACCAGTGTACTGGCATTCTGTCGAGACTGAAGTCTGGTAATGCAAGTGCATGTGTAAATAGAGATCAGTACAACACGATGTGGTATATGTGTCTGTAGCATATAGAACATGCTTGGTCTACATAGGGTTAAGTCCTACATAAAAAGTGTAGACTATGCTCACAGTAAATATATAGTGCACTACACCCATCCTTTCCACAACGATTGGCGCGATCAATGACCAGGTATTGTGCGCGAAAAGGCGTCTGGTTAGTACGCTAGCCAGATATTGTTTATACTGTTTTGCAATATAAGTATGTTTGTACAAATTTGTCAACAAAAGTGCAAGTATATATTTGACAAGATTCGACGTATACAACGACTACTTAGAGTATGTGTAGTGTATGGCAGAAAACCATATAATTTACTTTAAACATCCC
>NW_014040555.1:21532-23302 GCF_001186125.1 Sphaeroforma arctica JP610
TATATTATATATATATAGTATATATATACTATATATATATATATATAATATATATATATATATATATATATATAATATATATATATATATATATATATATATATATATATACAGAATAAACGCGAAATTAATAATTATGCACTCTAAGTCTCTCTACTACTCTCTATGTATTCACTATTCAGACTTCAGTATAGTTATTTTTAGTTTTTTTTATTATTACCACAATTGACAATTTTATATGTTACATACTTCCTCTTTTTTCTACTCTCAATCTTCTCTCCAGAGTAGGATATGAAAGTTATAATAGGGGTTGACGACAAAATAGGTAGGTTTTTTGAAGACGGGGAATTTTACTATAGAGGTTGACCCAGAGGTACATGAAATATTTACGTTCATTGGTCATTAGATAGCTTAATATGTTCGTCTCGACGAGTTAGCCACGCATTTTTAATCCTATCCCGATCGGTCTATTGGTTCAAAAGTTATGGCAAATACTAGTTTGTACTCGAATTGGGACAAACTAACCATACGTAGGTGTTGTGCATGTCCATGTATACCTATCCGATGCTCCTGGGATCAAAATATGTTATTCTAATACTCTTTGGGAGGATATATATGCACGCACAGCGACTCTGGAGATGTGTTTCGTGTACCTCGCTTTGTCACTGGTACAAAATGTACTAGGTAGAGAAACTGGTACCTCAAATACACCTCCAGAGTCGCTGCGCATGCACATATATCCTCCTTTGATCCCAGGAGCATCGGATAGGTGTACATGGACATACATGTCTACGTATGGCTAGTTTGACTCAGTTCTGGTACAAAACTAGTATTTGATTTAACTTTTGAACCAATAGGCCGATCGGGATGAGATTGAAAATACGTGGCTAACTCGTCAAGACGAACATTTTAAGCTATCTAACGACCAATGAACGTAATATTTTATGTACTTCTGGATCAATCTCTATAGTAAAATTCCCCCGTCTCAAAAAGCCTTTTTCTTTTTGTTGTCAACCTGAGCTTCCAAGGGTTCACACCTTCACTGATGACTCACTGATGACTCACTGATTGCAAATAACATGTATATTTAAACAAAACAAAAATAGTATATTTACATTGTGGTATATTATAGCCTCCTATATAGTACAGATACATAGTTGATACAATTACATACGTCTCCTATTGACATTGTAGACTTAATTTGTTTTCGATATTCATACTACGAATCAAGCGCCCTCGCTGAGTGTATGAGCGATAAATACAATCTTGGCCAGATGGAGAGTATGTCGTTTTTAAGTGCGGCATGTACAAATTATACCTTAATGTGTATGACTGTGGGTGATAATCCTTGCGGACGTTTTCCGTTGCGACTAAGTATGCAACACACTGCAGCCTATTGAGCACTTGCAAATTCTTCTATACAGCGCTTTACGCTCCATGACATATACTACACAATCTAGTCATAACATACGTTAATATGTTCACTATAGCGTTGTGGATCGACACAAACTTAGGTACATCTCTACGTCATATAAATGTGTGCCCAGAAAACAGTACAAAATACCAAATCTATGTACTATTAAGCTCCGGAAGCAAAATGGCGAGTACATGGTATGATTTTGAAGTATGTAACTGGAGTATAATAATATTAGTGCCCCTACACAACTTTATGTTCGCACATGTATACCCTAGCGTATATGTATGTGGTTGTACATATTTCTAAGCATGCTTACATATATATATGTATCTATATATGTATATGTGTATATA
>NW_014040555.1:23322-26668 GCF_001186125.1 Sphaeroforma arctica JP610
ATTCCAACATAACTGACAGTACACAACTGACATACGCTTTACTCTGGATCCTGTTTGCAGTCTCTTTCTCGCGGAAACCGTCTGTCGTGGTCATTGCTGTAGCCTTGGCTCTTTCGCTACTTTGGGTATGAGTCATGGTTGACTGTAGTGAGTAAATCGCCCAGTGATGTGTATCTTGGTCGTTCTGGGCTATGTGTAGAATGTATATTTAAACATCTTTCAATGTATTGTTGCTTATCTTTTAGACTCTTGAGTACACGTTGTAGACAATCGAGGTAGCTGATGATTACCCCACGTTTGCAACTGTTGTTGTAATTTTCTGAGTATGGGTTGTAGATGTCTTGGACAAGACCACAACTCTAAGTTGTTCTGGTTCCAGTTTGGTTCTGTTTTTGTGATTCGGATGATTAGAGCAGCTAGACACCATGTGGCCGATCTGTGTATTTAATGCTGTTAGTGGGACGGGCGCGAGTTATAGACAAGTGGGGTGAATGAGCACACCTTGCTATTGTTGCTCCACTATGACACTTGCTGCCGTGTGGTGTGAGGTGACACGTACACATCAATGACCTGACAGCTACTTGAAAACTTTTGATTCAAATCTGCGTCTGAGTATTCGATGACCGGAAGTTTTGTCGTACAGAAGCGCCATTTTCATTCTGTACTCGCGGTCAGTATGAATTGTGCATGTGGTCGTTTGTGGTGCTTAGTATTACCTTAGAGTTTTTGCTTGTTGCAGCTGTCTTACCTATAGTGCATAGAGTAATTTGGCCTCCCAGGAAAAAAAGTTACCGTTGAAACCAAGTTTCTATTACTCAAGCATTTCAGTCGGGTTCTGGAAGTGACCGTTCTATTGAATATGGACTATCAACGTAACGGAGACTTTTTTTTATAAACGATACTTACCATTTATGGTTCGAGATAGATTCATATTGCTGGCCTATTCCCTCTTAATTGTCCCTTTGAGCGGGCCCCGCCATGTACAATCGTGCTTTGTGCTTTGTATGCAATCGTCAAGTCCGTCGCCAAAATGGATTTGTTTCCTTGAAACATTTATATAGTTGTGATAGTTCTCATACTGCATGATGCCTCTGCCTAAGTACTTCACATGATTTTATTTACGGCTATCTTCTGCTTAGTCCCTGGTTTTACTCGAATTGAAACGTTAGTTGGCGATAGCAGTAATTTATTCGTTGAAACGCTGTACGAGTGTGTTTGTATCACTCGCAGTCGGTAGCTTTCTGACTGCTTCGCATCATATACTTATATCGCCTACCATCCGGCGACCCAATGTGAAGTGATCGCCATATCTGTGAGTAATAACATAACCCACAATGTCACAGTTTGAACACATGAAGATGCTAGTTTGAAACCCTTTGAAACGATTCGTAGGTTGATTCGACATAGGTATACAGCCACATGAGAATCACGAAATACTTCTGCTTGGAATACTACTCGCTCCAACGTACTCCATCTGTTCCCACACTTCACAGTTGGTAGCACAAACAGTGCAGTATGTAGGGGCATCGTTCGATCCATTCGCTTCGGACTGGAAGGCAGAGTCGTCTACGTTTGCGCCAAAGGACTCCACATACATACCCATCATGTCACAGGTGTGTAAACAGTTGTTTCCAGCTACACTTGTTAAGCCAAAGATTCAATAGGTTTATTCATTAGGTGGAACGTATCACAGGTGTGTATACCAAGTTTGCCCTGATGCAAGCAAGTAATGTTTTATTACAGAAGACAAACGGAACCTATTTCCTTCCTGTCTCCGGTGCACAAAACAATTTTGTCCTGTCATAAGTGTAAAACCCAATTATACATGTGTGTAATCAAGTTTGTTTTAATGCAGATGTGTGTTGTAGCCTTATCATGTTTCAGTAGTGTATTTTAAATATGTCCTGCTAACACCAGTTTGTCCTGCGACAAGTGTGTGCCTTAGGCCCAGTCTGATCAGTAAAAATAATGTTTTTCCTTCATACCTATACCATTTTGGGCGGCAAGTGCATTGATAAGTCTATATTATGACACAGCCGTCGGGGAGTGGCTTTTCTTAATTTTTGATACCAGTATAGCACACATTGAGCGACGAAACATCCACTATAGTCTCGTGAGTATACATCTGCCACATTAGCATGCATGTGTTATGAGTGACTCGAATCGTGAAATGCCGTGGCAGCACAGAGGGTGTCTGTCTCAATCCCATTGACTTTCGTGCAGTACCAATAGAAGTTCTGGATGGCGCAATAAAATGCGACACATTACGTCACGGTGAGATTAGGCGTGGGAACAATACGTTGAAAGCCATCATATTGGCGGCGGCCATACTAGTATCATTAGATGGATGATAATATACTAGATTTGTGATGTTGTTGGGATGACAAAATTTAATTGTCCAAATACATATATAGTCCTATTTTATGACACGGACTGACACAATATGACGTGGCATTTTTAGATACATTCGAAACAAGTCATTGACAGACTTCAGTACGACAATCTACGATACAATATCACACAATACGACACAGTATGGCACGTTACGATACAATACGACACATTATATCACAACTGATAAGGCAACGAATTTCGTATCAGATTCTGTTTCGACATGGCGATCGGACAGCTGTGACTTCGCCCATACCGAAGGTTTCCTATCCAGCTGCAGACTACTACATGTGTGATATGGGTAGGATTGAAAGTTTTACCTACAAGGGAGACAATTCGAAGGAACGGCCGGTAAGTAGGAGTGAATAATTTGATCTAGTGTTGTAGTTTCAATCGAATTCGGCTCTATACAAATTATTGTAGTGAAAATGCATTGTCTATGAGAGTGGTTTGCTGTAGACAACTATATGTGTGACTGGATAGGATTGGAACCTTCATTCAAAAGTCAAATCACTCGGTAGTCGTATAGTTTAGTCGGATCAAGCTTCACGTAGCTAGTAGTAACGTATTCTCTTAGTGTAGGGGTGGATTGGTGATTGCATGCTTGGGCCATACATTTCATGTGAAGCCCTCATAAGGTTGTGTGTTAGTCATTCATATATCCTGCGCTTGTGTTGTGAAGCTGCGATGTCCGTAACTTCTCGACTCGTGCCGTGGCATCATATATCGGATAACTGCACGCATCGGTCACAGATCGATTGTATTGAGTACATTTGCAAGTCTGTCGGATAGTCCAGATCCTTCATCGGCAAGTATCCTTGCTCAACTCGCAAATCAAGCGTGATGAATTTAAACTGCCTAGGTATGAATTTCTGGAAGGCGGAGACATAATTATATAAGATGCACCTGTACTTGCAACTGTTTTTTATTGGAAAGCTTACTTGGATAGGGCTCT
>NW_014040555.1:27193-32827 GCF_001186125.1 Sphaeroforma arctica JP610
ATGTATATATGTATGGTCATATAATAATTACCTGTCAACAAAATCGAACTTCATTTCTACTATCAGAATCTCACCTATCCTTTTGTTCCAGAATCCATCTTTAAAAATAATCGCGACCGACGACGAACACGAGCCTGTGTGTGAAAAGGGGCTTCTGACTGCTAAAGGTTGTCGCCAACACGTTGCTCTTGGTGGGAAGATGCTTCAGAAATATGGCAACTACTATCTGCAGACATCCACGTATGCGCATCATCCAACTCACGCGATACGCAAAAGTAATATTACACTGAATGTTTATGAATTACACCTATGTTGTCAAAGATATACGGTGATACAAGTGGTGGCACCAGTATAACTCTAGGCAACCGGAAACTACCGTCACTTTGTTGATGTTGTATGCACTTCTGAGTGAGTAGAGCTGAACAATGCATCCACTATGCCAGCTGCAGAGTTTAGTAGTCGAGACATAATCACAAATTTTTGTGAGTTTCCTTCGTCTGTTATTTTTAAATCACCCTTATGTGTAGCCAATATCCGCTTATATGTGTATTATCTCGAAATGATACTTGCTAATTGCTGCCACCTGATTTTTGAAATCACAGGAGTGAGAGACTGAGTTTGACACAGCTTCATGCCACCAACTACGATAGAACACACAAGTCACTGGCGTGTTTTCTCAAAGGGTTTCGTCTATTTGAAGGTGAAGCGTAAGTCCCCTCTATCTCTGTGTCACGTACACTTACAGTATATTATGAATGCTTCAATATCTATACCAGATATTACATATAAAGCGTATTGTTGCAGTATCATACTTAGTCCGGAAACTGACTGTACAGGTAGTGTAATCATAGATTCAGGATGTGCTTGTGCCCATTATACAGACAGTTTGATGATGAACTTGTATGTATACGTGCGTGCGGAAGCGTTCTGGTGTTCTAATTTGAAGTCTATGTATCACTCGCCACGCCTCAGTAAAGACCTTCTCGTAATTATGTGTATTCCTGACCATATTAGATATTGGACGTATTCTTGATAGATATTTCTGAAAAGTGCTCCTTAAACCCAGAAGATGATATTTAGAAATATAGTAGTCGATAAATAACTGTAGAAAGCGCTCAAAAGCATATATTTTCCCATGTACCGGTCGTGTTCGATCTATTCAACGTTATTCTACACAATACAGCCCTGAGCATAAGAGAAGGTTTAGTGTATATATGTACTTGTAGGCCTAGACACACAGAGAAACGACTATATGCAGTCAGACAGTATGAAGATTTCAACGTGGTGGGGTGGGTATTCTACACAATACAGCCCTGAGCATAAAAGAAGGTTTAGTGGATATATGTACTTGTAGGCCTAGACACACAGAGAAATGACTATATGCAGTCCGACAGTGTGAAGATGATCTGTTATCGCGTACGGTGTCCAGTATGTTGATTGGGGGATCGATGAAGTATCGATCCAACTACGCAATTGATTTCATGGCCGCCATAAGCAGAATATATTCAGATATATATACATATACATTAACTATCTCATTCTGAATAAGCTACAAACATTGTTGATGTCACCGTTGTTCTGTACAGCAATCTCGATGTGAAGGTCGCGCAGCAGGCCAGTACCATATTGCACCCGAATTCGCACTGTCAGCAATTTGTCGATGCAATATCAGATGTGTACACAACCCCGGAGTGGATCACCAGGTACTGTTGAAGGCACTGACGATTGCAGATGACAATCAAATGACATGCTGAGGGACATGAACCCCATTTTTATTTTGTGACTATTATTTTGAATAAGTGTTTGCGTATCTACTGCATTTGGTGCATCTGCACTATCTGACCCCAGTTACGAAGTGTATATTTGCTATCATACGTGAATCACTATGTGATGTATTGGAGTCTGATACAATGTACCTACTTTCCGCTCATTATTTTCAGGTGGAAGTCCCATGGCGAGCCTTTAGTCAACCCAGTTGCTCATGAACTGGGTATTGCGGAAGACGAACTCTTGCGCTATATAACCTCGAAAGGTAATATTTTTGTCCAGTGTGTTGACACATACGCAACACTTCTGTGGGCTAGCCTGTATCGATGTACGGCTTTTTTTGTAGTGGATCACGATCGGACTTTATGAATCTGCCTCTAGAACTAGTGATGCCTTTTGTATACAAATTGAATCTTGTAAGCGAGTCCCACACTAGGTAGTCTTGGAACAATCTGAACGGGTAATTTGACCTTGATATCTTCTTCACAAGCACAGGTAAGAAGGGACCTTTGTGGGAGTCTGTCTTCGACCAGCTGCATGTCCGTATGTCGCATGCACTCGGCTTCCCAGGAACACTCACACAGGACATGTACGACAGGGTGCGGAAGGAGGCCTCGGTGCAGTTGGGCATCGCATTTTCTGACCAGACAATGCTGGAAATAGGTATGGATGACGATTACATGCTGTTTCATTGTACACTGAATGTGGGCATTATGTGACAATCAGATATTGCTGGTATCTGGTCAGTTGGTAGGAGAGTATGTACTGCGCTGTAAGTCGGGAGGAATTAATGTGTCTGTATTAATGCTGTAAGTCGGTAGGAATTAATTGTTCATGCCTGATGAAATGCACTGATTGTTTGTACATAAGTGCACCGATCATACATAGTTGAAAAAATCTGAGCGGTGGTGACATGTGCTAGCTGTGTACAACGGCCGTATCAACTGTTTGTCATCACTACGAAATACTAGGAGTCGATTTGAACAAGTGTGGCATTATCAATTGGTTTGAAAATTGAATTTACTTATACATAGACCGTAACTCCGTTATGACTGACTACTCATGGTCACGCACGCGCCGCTACCTATGGATGTGGATATGAGTGCCTACTTTGGTCCATTCATTCTCAATATGATTTGGTCATCATATGACGTATAACAATGATGATAAAGGCCTCATCTTTCACTATGCGCAATAACAATGCGTGCATGTGTCCGTGCTTTTCAACGTCCAACACTCTCTGCCGTGTTGTTTTGCTTGTCAAGTTTTCATTCATTGTAAGCGTCAATATCCCATGAATTTAAAGATTATTTCGAATGTTCAGATTTGAGCAGCGCGTAATTGAGTGGTATATGGCTCTTATCTTACAGTCTCTCGAATAATATGAATGTACACACACACAATGTACATTCAGCCTGATTTGTCTTGCCCCAGCTATTATTGATCTTAGGAGACGGTATCCACTGTTCCTTTTATCTCACACTGGGACACGATAGAGATTTTTGTATGTAACCGTCTGCAATGTTCTAGTCAATTGTAGTTACAATCGACAGTAACCAAAACAGATTTGACTGATCTTCAACTAGTTCTCTCAGATTCGTTGGGAAACCTGTGATAGTACCACATTTGGACCTGTATCCTACAATGTTTTGTCGTTGAGGTGCAGAACCGTATATATACGAATAATGCTGTATGAATTTTACTATTGTCTATTACATGTAGTCTCTGCTACTTTCTTTAGACAGCAAAGACTCGGGCTATTATTCCATGTAGTCTCCGCTACTCTCCTTAGACAGCAAAGGCCCGAGCTTTTATTCCATGTAGATAGCAGCTCGTACTTTCTCGCGCAATACCTCAGGCACGATGGCGTTGATGCAGATGCTCTACGATGAGATGGACCGCAGATTCACCGACTACAAGAAAAATCGATCTCCGAATTTGAATGATAGGCTGCAACTGCGCTTGTAAGTGAAAACTCGTTTCCTGTATACACAAATCGAGCATTTGTGTGACTTGTTGTGTGAGTGTACGTTTTATATGCGCACACCACACGAAGCATTGCATGAGTTTAATTGAACTCTTTCAGTGTCTGCTTCTGCAGTGTGGCTTACGTACCCCCATTCACGAATTATGAGATATCATTATTTTCCGCTTGTTCTGAGATGTTTACAAGTAGGATATTCTACACTCCATTGAGAGCCATTCTCGTGTTGCAGTACTGAATCTGAATGTGTTGACAAATAAGCTCACTCTTGCCCCTTCCCCACAGATATTCCGGTCACGATACCACTATAATTCCCATGTTGTGTGCGATGGCTGTGTACGATGATGAGTGGCCCGGTTACGCCAGCCATTTCGATATACAGCTCGCTGTGAAAGGTATGTGTACGTGTGAAAACAACGCATGAGCTCTTTACTATGCGAATTTTGTGACTGCCCTGGTCCACTTTTAAGGGTACCAACACCTATCCGTATTTGAATCACGCTACGTATATTTTGAGAAGATAGGTTTTGCGTCACAATCATAGTATATGAGTACAATTGTTTATTCCCGTACGTTTTTCGCATCTAAACTAAGTAGCTGTACGCATTCTACCCTCACAGATGAGAATCCATTTGTGAGAGTATACTACCAGAACTCAGACACTGACACATCTGAACGACTTTTGAAGCTGCCTGGTTGTGCACAAGACGTTTGTACGTTGAAGGAATTCAAAGCGATCGCTTATCAATATAGGCGTAATAGAGAATGCGACGCTATTCCGTAACGCAATTAACGGTGTGTTAGCAGCTAAGAAAATAGGCTCACCCTCTGCACTTTTTCGGTCAGTTGACACGCGGCATTATATCAGATTCGGGGTCACGCGGAAACTCAACCGAGTCCTCTAACTCGCGTATCTGATATGAGAATCCATGTGGTCCGTCATCGCATCCGCCCGGTGTTTCACCACATTCATCTGGTGTTTTACTGTGTGTATGGTATATCAGAGCCGAGATGTATTCTCTGTCGGTGATCCGAGAATGCTTACGTAACAGTAATAAGCCGAGCATCCAATGATATAGGAAGCTCTTTGTAGATAGATGTTTAGATGCACGGAGTCAGTCTCCGATAAAGAATTTACTATTGTCGAGTATATGCATGGAAGGAGAATGAGAATGTGTAATATTCATTGACAATTATCCAGAGTGGATATTAAGTACCGGGTGTTAATTTGAAGTCAGATTGTAAATTATGCGGTTTTGTAGGGTACCATCTCGGATACGTGATTCCGTGTGACTAGATCATATACACCAACAAATAATTGTTCGCTATCGAGAGACACGGCCCAAATACCCTCTATAATCCAGCTGGATCGCATCACGGGCGCCTAATTCACTATGCTTGATCCGGTTATGTCAAAGCGGTTGAAAAACAATCGGCGGACAGCTACAACGAGCTAATAGCACGCTTTGTACCCGTTCTTCAGCAATTTCTTAGTAAAACGATGCATATTGACATTCCTCACGGTGGTGTTTCCTCACTATTTTTGTGCATCCTATGTCAAAATCAATTTCACGCCTACCGAACGTTCTGCATTCGCATGAACGTCAAACGGACTCATTTTAAACTCCATTGTATTGGGAGCCTATGGATTTTGTTCGTTCACGGTGCACTTGCCATAGAATGCTGATCGCTATTTCATCACTACGTGGAAATTCTTAGTGAACTGATTCTTCGTTCAACGTGAGGACGCGGGATGTAGTCAGTATTCGACTAGACCTTTTTACTAACATTAACAACGTATAGTCACATATTTGAGCTACAACATATAGTCATGTACTTAGGCCAGAGGGTCAGCTAGTGTTCCTTGCTTCAGTAGTGATCGG
>NW_014040555.1:33091-49650 GCF_001186125.1 Sphaeroforma arctica JP610
TAAGCTAGTGCGATAATTTTCGTGTCCAACAGTAAGTTCTTGATGTCTCCACTGCTGGAGATTTGGCCGGAATTTTAGGTCGGAAATGGCCAGTAGGTCGGCCTTTTCTCAGGTCTCTTCTGCACGAAAATCTCTGACCCCGCAAAGCGACGATTGGGAAAAACTCTTCAGTTTCAAAGATAAAAATCCAAGGATGGTTGACTTTTATGAACAAAATTGGTGGTAGAAATGGCTACACGATAGGTGATGTCAAAATCCTGAGCTCTACACTGTTTTGTCATATAAATACTTCAATTTGTTAGCGGATTAGTTCGCTACTCTTTTAAATAAAAAAACATCGAGTTCTTTTAAAATAGTAATAGTGTAGATACCTTATCCACTCCACAATAACTTCATTCGTTGCATACTGATAGAGACTGGATCCTTTAAATCCAGAGGATAAAATGGCCAGAAACTAAAGTGTTCGCCAAACTTTTAAAATTGTCCGATCGTCCAATCAGGATTAACCCCTCAATGTAAATATGTGCTATTGTAAACCTGGTATTGTATTCGCGTTTTGATATTTCGATAGAACCATCTTGTACAGTATACGCTCAGCAGTACATATCTGATGTGTTCTATATACTGTCGGTCTTTCCGTATTAGTGAAAGGACAACTCTAGTATACAATTAGACCCATTAAGTCAATGCGAGCAGCGACTGACGCACTTCCCGTCAATTAATCTAAGACTTTGCATGGAGTTCCGTTTTAATATTTCCAAATTTATACAATTCCGTTCGTACTGTCACCTTGCTCAAAAGTTATGCCTAGAGGTTCAAAACTTACCACAACTGCTGCCCGATATCCTGGGAGTATGTGTCGTGTATATAGATAGCTCAAATATTCTATACCAGTAGAATGCATGCAGTAGAGTACACTAGTCACTCACTCTAGACCATAATTACAAAGCGAATTATCCATAGCACGCAATATTTATTGTCCTTATATTTGTGGCTGTTCATTTGTTATGGTAGCACGTATAATTTTGTGCTTTGTTATGATAGCACACATAATATAATTCGTCACTCATACTGTTTGTAATTGTTTCTTGTTCGTACACTTTACTACGGATCCAACATTCAGGACGATTTTGGTTCATTACAGACACATAGTAGCTCCGGCATTATTGCTTTTAGTAGTGATCTGCGCTCAGTTACACATTACTCCGGAGCAACGCGCAAAATATGATAGCACTCTATAGCACGTAGTGCCATATCACATTCCGGATTCGATTATGGAGTGGATGACATAATATCATGCACTTACTACTGCCACAGTTTGGGAATAATTGACTGATCGGCTACCGGATGCGTACGCGTCACTTTTATGCATAACTGTTTTTCATCAAGATATGATTACAAGCTTCACATGCCCAAGTTGCTTCACATACCGTCATGTCAACTGCAACGGACAACAGTTGTAAGAACACACCGCAAATTCGAACAAAGTTCCGTGGTTATCATGGGCCAAACTTGTCGCATACTACAGCATAATGTCACAGGCTGAAAACCGAATGAAGTTTTGGTGGAGGCCCAATTTAAAATCACAAAACAGAGTGTGGTAGAGAAAACTGTCAAAGAGTAGGGAACCAGTATAAGAGGGAATACATTCGTATAGAACATTGTTTTCGCTGAGGCGAAGCACGTAGACGCGAGGCTTGTACAGAATCAGATATTGTAACTGCAATAACGAAGAATGTTTCGATGCCTGGCGATGAAAGTGTTATAGAATGTTTTTTTATGGAAACAAACACCGCCTTTCCAATTTCCCATTACGCTAGATAAGATCCAACGTTATAAAGAGAAGAACAGTACAGCGTATGGGGAAGCTAAAGTAGTCACCTCCACTGCTACTACATTAAAAGGCGACAAAGTTATGACCGATGCGAACGAAAGGTGGACAATGATTCAACCAATAAATGGCAATCACAGTCTGGAACTAGGTTATAAAGAGAAGAACAGTACAGCGCATGGGGAAGCAAAAGTAGTCACCACCACTGCTACTACATCAAAAGGTGATAAAGTTATGACCGATGCGAACGAAAGGTGGACAATGATTTAAGCAACAAATGGCAATTACAGTCTGGTACTAAAGTCTGTCCATGTCAACGTTGCCGAGCGAAAATCAACGTTGAAGTTTGTTCACCCGCGTTTCAATTCATATCGAGTGCAGGCGTTACTCGATGAATATGGTTGTAGTTTTATGATTCCATATTAGATATCCGCAAAAACAGACCTGATCAGATTATCAGCATTCAGAAATACAGTTGTCCTGTTTTGATGCGGGAGGATCAACCAACATTTCGCAGTAAGTACTGTTCGATTTAATATTAAAAATAGCATTTTTATCAATACATTTCTCATTGTGATTCGTTTACTTCCTGGTGTCCAGTAGCTACTTGGTCTCGACCGGAGCGTTCCTGATGTTCAATGTGATACCAAGCAAGCACAATTCATACGGCTATATGATGGGGGGGAATTATTCAACAAGAAAAATACACTGCGAGTTTCTCGCCCTTCAGATGAGGAACATAATGGCACTGTAGTCAAACATATATTTCATAACCAGAAGTTTCTGTGGCTGGTCACACAATCCCTCGTATTCGGCTTCTGATATCAAGTTTCAAAAGTAAAAACAGATTACTATAATATTTATTTGTTCCCAAAAGCATCGCTTTAAGATATATCACTGCCTGTTTAGTGAAAGGTACTAATCGCAAAAGGTATATTTAAATCGGTAACCACTGACTAAATTTTACCAATGTGTATAACTATTCATTATTGGATATATTGAGGAACTCGACATTCCCCAGCTAGTTGAGGCAGTCACATCTACTGAAACGAAATAGATTTTTTCTCACCTCACTGGAAAGAGACATCACAAGAGAAGACATACATTTGTCACGCGAAGAGAATTTACCATTTGATTATAAACATGCTGCAAATTTATCAGATGCACAAAGGTTACTTATTGAATATCTGCTCATTAAGTAATACTTGTTCGATCATTCTGAGCACGATCACCGTTTCATGGATCAACCCCCAGTTTGGTTGCTGATAAACACCGAAGAAGCGATAAACGTAAAACAATATACACTTTCACGCACGCAAGAATATGCTCATGAAACTATTGTACGTGACATGATGGCAATAATATTATAGAATACTCGGATAACCCGCTCCAGAACTTGTATTGCCGAAACCTTAATAGCCAGGGACCTATAGGTTAGTCAAGGAACGTATAGGTTAGTCACAGATTTCCAAAAGGCAAACACGCACATAATATACCGTGACTAGCCAATAGTACACTCAGCTTTCCAAAAACTAAGTGGTTGTCAGTATTTCAGTACATGGGACGTGGAATCGGGATATTGGCAAATTTTAGTAGATAAGGAATCTCGTAGATTCCTAGCCTTCTCCACGCCTGTGACAAAAGTTTAGTATAGAGATATACCGTTGGGATTACGACCATCGGCTGTTATATTTTATAGTATGCACAAGCGGCAGTAGTTCTTTATGCTACCATATGTGGCAGAAAGGAGCCCGTGATAATTTGATGGATTTGACTACTGAAATATGATGCGAAGTGCGTTCGAAAGACTAAGAATAGCGTTATGACTAAGCACTAACACATTCAGAGTGTGTGTCCAACGCTCGCCCGTTTCATGTACAAGTCAACGCGTGCAAAGTTAGTGAAGGTTGTGTTGACACAATTACAACTGTACAAAGGTAACTTACAGGAATGCCTACCTGCACATCAGGCTTCATATTCGTTGGAAAGGTTTTGAGGAAATTGTAGGGAAGTTAATATTGTCGAACTGCTACGAGAAGCTCGGGGAGAGTGATGCAACGATGGAAGACATATGTTCACGACGATGGATACAGAATAAATCTACCATTGGGTGAAAACCAGATCCTGTGTGCCATTGTGTGGAATAAAGCTGGCCAACCCTCGTAGTGGTCATATGGGCTGAGTCAGTCTGAGATATTTGAACGTGGTACCGAGAAGGGTGAGGTTGTCATCCGCAATTATTTTTCGGAGCAAAGTTGGAGGCTGCCCAATCCTGGCTATCCATAGCGGGAAGTATCTTAAGTGGTACCAGAAGTCTCAAAGATTTGGTATGTACCGAAATCTGGAAATATTACTTCAGGAGAGTGATGGGTATGGGGAACATCAATCTATCGACCAGTACTGGATGGTGATATATTGGTACCCGCTGTCCATAGAGAAGGAAGCCCCCGAGACAGTCGTGGAGAGTCCATACGCCGTGGTAGTCATGCCGATTATGTAGTTGATGTAGTAAGTCCGGTCCAATTGAGGGTAGATTAGGGCCCTCCAGAATACGCCGTATTATGAAACTGATACAAGCAAAGTGGCTGGACGTAAAAGTCTTATCTCCGGGCACACAGGACAGTGGCATCCACCAGTGCGATAGTCAAGCAATTTGAACAGGAACGTCTTGATTGCTATCACGGCACAAAGACGGATTGGGATGTGTTCATGGCAATGGGTAAAGCTATCATGAGAGGGCTTGTCCGGGTCCGTGATGGGAAATTATCTCCTTATAAGTTGATAATAGTATTGGCGGCAAACTTTGCCTGCTATCTTCTTAAATGTGAGACGCTATGTGGTATTATGTCGGATCTCACAGAGCTTACGGAGTTCTTTGTGTTGAGGTGTGCACCCACCCCTTGATTCTAGATAAGCGTAAATACTGAACTGGGATTTGTCCGGAGGTCTGTTACATGTTCAAGCGGGTCTCGTAAGTGGGGCGAGTGGGTCTGTACTGTCGATAGAGTCAAGTTTTAGTCCCAGGAGGCAGCCACCAAAATACTCCGCAAATTGGCGTGCTGGAAGTAAAAAGGAGTCGTATGCGCTGGTATAGCAGTTTTGAAAATATAGTGCCTGTTATGATGGCTGCTGTTTGATTCTGTGCTGAGTTGTACCGCTCGTACAGCGTCTTCAACACTGCAAGGATGTTCAGACCATAGTTGGCCGTTGAAAGAATGGATGTCGTGAATATTTCCAACCGATTTCGCGGATGGTGCCAGCTGAATCCATAAAACCCATACGCCCGGAAGCACTCTATATATAGCCTGGAGTAATGCTCCACGAGGTGGTCCATGTGTTTTACATAGTCGATACCCGGTCTGCCCTGGGACAGTTGAGACCCTAAGTAGTTGGAAGGCTGTGAAAAGATGTCAGAGAGTTCCGCCGCCAAGGGCATGGGAGGGGAAAGTAGGCGTCTGTTGAGAGTGTTCGCATATGGGGAACCTACTAGCGTTGGCGGGATGAGATGTCCTTTGATACGGAGAGGCGGTGTCACATGCAGCATGCTCGACCACCTCTTTCGGGGCGTAAGAATACCATGTTTTAGACCGGATTGGCGACCCCAACCATCGATTGCGTTCAGGAGGGGTTGCAACCGAAAAGACTGCGGAGCCTGGATGCGTGTGTCATCTACAAAGAGGTAGAAGCGGAGTTATTCCGGCCGAAATTGCGCAAGTGTAATAGCCAGGGAGTCCATATAAATGGAAAGTTGTAGACCGACAATCGACTTTGGAGTGTGCCATTCGTTTTATGGAATAGAGGTGAAAGCTTCCCACGATACGTCACCCGTGTGGGAATATTCTCGAACGATGCACAAAGACAACTGATACAGTTCTCTAGCATTCCAGCGTGGCGCAACAGCATCCACATTTACGGGAAGGTCACTTTATCGTATGCTTCAGCGATGTCAATATACACATCATTCCAGGCATCCTCGGAATGTATCTCAGATTCCATCGCGACTAAGGCATGAGTATGACAGGAGTAGCGTGATTTAAATCCAATTTGAGTTGCATGAGTGGTTGATCGGGGGTGATTTGTTATCAGCTGTAGGAAGGACTTCTCAAAAGGTGCGTCGAAAATCTGCGTTAAGGTTATCGGTCGGAAATCGGCAGGGGATGCAATATTCACGTCTGCTTTCGTCGGATGGGCTGTTAAGAGATTGAAGTATAAAGCTTTAGGGAATGTACCAGCCAGTAAGAGAGTGGAGAATGCCTCATCCAAGATGCCAATAAATGTGCTGTCAGGGTCAGGGCGTCCCATAGTCGGGAATTCAGTTGATGATTCTACTGCGGCCTTAGGGAGAAGGATATGGATATCATCTGGACCAGTACCCTTGTTTGGATAGCGCAGTATTACCTTCAACACCATCTCCGAGTGAATAACTGCATTTGATGGAGGTGTTGGTACTGTGTCCGGCGTGATGACGTGTGGGTTAGTTGAGTTGAAGAGATCTTGGTAGTAACCCGTCAGTGCAGCGTCTGAAGCGGTGATCGACGTTGAGGTAGATGTCCTTGTATATCTGGATGTTGTGTTGGGCAACAGATCATGGGCGGAACGTGTGATTTGGCAGTCGTTGTTGTACCCACGGGTTGTCAGTGACATAATAGTAATCTTAAAAAATGGCAGGGTTCGCTGGGTAGCGCCAAATTTGATCTGGTGTACGATCCAATCCGTCTGACAGTCCATGTATTGTCAGGTATGACCGTAACAGATGTTGATGCTCCCGGATCTCAGCTTGAAATAACAGGGTGCGGGACTTGTCGTGTAAATGATGCAGTCGGTGGCGATACCGGTTGTGGCCGTGGGATGAAAGACACTGGTGCTGCAGTGGTGATTGAGACGGAGGCACTCGCCGAAGACGGAATCATGGTTCATTTGGGACCACCTGAAGACAGATTTAAAACCGTGATCCGCAAGAAAGTATGTTTGTAGAGAGGCTGGTTTTGTTGGCATGTGGTACGCGTGCTATGTACCGATAGATTCTCCCGTACGTAGGTATTGTAGGCGCCAGGCACTGAGAGTAGTGGCCTCTGCCGTCTTTTTGCGGGGTCCATTGATCGTGGATGTGTGACCATACTGTCTAGCTTTGAAATTGAAATCACCCAAACGACATCTGGTTGGAAGTTGCCAATCTCAGAAGGATTCATGTAGCGTTCAACTCCTGCATCTGTGAAAGAGTTGAGTGGGAGGTAGAATATAGTCATTCGAATACCAAAGCAGAAGAAGAAAACGAAACCTCGATGCTTGGAAAATATTACAATGCCACATTGCGAAGGATGTACGAGGTTGTGTCGTGCAGTGTGATGTAAGATATGATGCTTCGTGGAAAGACCTACATTATTTAAAAAAAGTCACATTGTGCCAGGTTTCAACCACATACATAACACCAACCTGATCCAAAATCGATATAACATTCAAACACTTATCTGGTTTCGTTGGAGTAATCATGCTGAGGCCTCATGGATTAAGAAGCGTCATCTTCTGCATATGTCCTAACGTTGTTCCCCTTCTGACAAGCTGACAACGGGTTCTGTTATATTGATTTTCATGTCGTCGTCTGTATCACGTGCTACCAGTTGATCTGCCTTCTCCAAGAGTCGGGAAACCGCTGATGGGGCAGTTGGGTTGCGTGCGGAGTCTTGGGTTGTGGGTTTGTCACGCTTTCATTGAAGTGTCCTCACAACAGGTTATGTATTGTTGATTTCCATGTCTTCATCTGCATCACGTGCTTCCAGTTGCGTGCGGAGTCCTGGGATGTGGGGTTGCCTCGCTTTCATTGAAATACCCTCTCAATACGCTCGGTTGTAGATTTGAGGATCTCGATATCTACTGATTTCGTCAAAGGGTTCAATGAGATCAAGGCTGTTGCCCATGTTCTCGGGTGCCAAGCCTGCATCTTATCGGGCCTCGCGCTTGGTTCGAAGATGATGTATAATTGCTGCTTTGGCTAAATCTGGGTGCTTATTGGAGCGTGGATCGATATGTTCATCATGGCGCCACTTCCAGGAATAATTCGTAATTCGTTTCAATTTGGCTTGGACCTCAAATACAGATTCGGATGATGCTGATTGCTCGGCCTAGACGGTTGCGTTTGAAAATTGGTTTTGATGGAAGATACCAGAGAAGATGGTGACGATTCAAAATTGGGTGGGAGCGTCACACTTCTTCGAAGGTATAGCTTGAGGGATGCTTGCCATTTGGAATCCTACTTCAAAGAAAAGCCAGACAGGAGGTGTATTCGTCATTTCGTCTACAGATTTTTCGGGCAGCTGGCGACCCGTCATTTGTGACATGAGTGCTCCAGAAACTATGGCTGTTACTTTTGGTACTGGAAGGGATGGTCATATTTTAGGGGACAGTTTTGTGGATTTAGCTACTTTGGAACGGTAGCTGGCAACTTCAATGTTACTTTTTGCTAATGGTGCGTAAGCGATTCGCCGGTGTAGTGATCACAGTGTCATCATTTGTTGGTTGTTGAATTTCAGTAAACCAGACAAAATAAACATAAATCAATACTGTAAATGAAACATACTTATATCTCCTCGATGGTCTAGTTGGTTAGGACGTGGTTCTCATAGTTCAAATTCGTTGCGGCGAATCGCAAATGCGTCATTCCGAGGTCGCAAGTTCAAGTCTTGCTCGGGGAACTTTTTTGCATTTCAGTACAGCTTGGTTGCTACTGATGTCGATTCTTTATAAAGGCGATATAATCAATTTTCCCCGACTCTTAAGGTTAAAATACAGCATAATATAGCGCTATACTAAGTCTTTGTTGTTAGCTTCGCAGGAATAATATACTTCGCTCATACGAAAGCAACAGCCACAGCATTCATGCAAATGCTCTAAGATTGGGGTTCATATCCCAGTGTAAAGTCTTCATAAATCACTTTAGTGGTGTCTTCGTACTTCATGCCCTGTGGTAAATAACACATGACGCTTGCATAGGTAACGTATTGAATTTAAAAAATTCCCCGAGCAAGACTTGAACTTGCGACCTCGGAATGACGCATTTGCGATTCGCCGTAACGAATTTGAACTATGAGAACCACGTCCTAACCAACTAGACCATCGAGGAGATGAAATTGTCTTTAAAACGTGATTGATATAACGTTATTAATAGATATGGTATTTACATATGTTCATTTCGTATTCCTTGTTTTACTGGTCTGTGGAGTGGGTCACGACGGCCTTACATAGGCTTTTAAATGTATTTTGCCGACCATCCTTACCAGATAATGAATAGATTCGTCGCTCTGACCAATTTATCTCATTGAAAGGTTTTATGGTCAACTATGAATGTGAACGAAGGAAGGTATTGTATAAATCTAGAAAGGGTTCAGTGTAATCGTTCTAGTACCGGGTAATCAATATCGTTTGTGCGGGATGACGGGCGAGAAATGACCAGATGATAAAACTTGGTGTACTCCCCTTAAAAGTACGAATATTGAATTAGGTATCCTGACACTGGGGATTCAACCGAAAGGGAGGCCTCAAGCTCCGTAACAGGTACCTGTCACTGGTGATGATAGAAATTATGATATTCTCTACCAATACGGTGTCCGTTGTAGATTGTGTATCCAACGATAATCCAGGTGCACTTTTGACTTGTTACATGTCTCGTCTGTGTTTATTTCTGTAAGGTGTGAAGACCCGATGCTTTAATCGACTGCCATGTACCCTTTTAATATTGTTGACAACCCCCAGCAGTAGTAAGTGCTTTACCACTGCAAAGTAGTTCGAGAATACATTCAAATAAACCCGACATAAAAACTATCCAATACAGGATGTTTAAATTCAAAAAGATATAATTTTACCTGCAGCCCTCGGTAGGAAGCTGAAGGCATAGCCTTCTGAATCATACAAGCCAAACATTGGTCTGGATTTTCTGGTCCGGAGTAAAAAATAATAAATTGATGACGCGAGTTTTATATAGCAAACACACAGTCAAAACATACTAACACACACAAAAACACCTCCAAATACTATGTATGCACAACCTTATTAACTGTACTAGTGTCGCTATCAGAGGCGTGCACAAGCCTCACCTCGACTTGTAGAGAATCCTTAGTCAGACATTATGGCAGCGACGATTAAATCGTGGGTATCTCGATCTATAGGGTTCAGTAGTACTCTCCCAATGCGTTCTACCATTTCGATTTTGGACGCCATTGTGAGCTCCAATTGACGACAATATCCACGGGCATCATCGATACTTAACCCCGGTACACTACCCAAACCCACCTTATGCAAATCAGCTAGTAGAATACCACGCTGTCTCAATTGCTCGACAGTACCGCCGAGGGGAGCACTAATACTACGCAAAATTTCTTTGCATTGACTGCCCGTACATTTCCCACTACTCTCAAATGTGAATGCTGTACCCTCTGAAGTCTTCAAAGAGGTAGGCTGCCCTTTCTTTTTGTTAGTCTTTACCATGCTGAGTGTTATGACTGTAGCTGCATGTCGTCTATTCAGAATCATAGACATATTCTTACAAGACACATTGTATATAGTATTAAGGAATGCATTCGAGATCGAAGCTGCTCGGTCCTGATTGGTAACAGGACAGACTACGCGTAAATATGTTAATTTCTTGCATGTGGAAATACGCGGGAGCATTATATCTTTCAGAGCCTTCAGCCCCGCACGACTTGAACAAGTAGATTGGTTAAACATCTCGATAAACTATTTGTTGTGAACAATTTGGTCCACCACGTCGACTATCAATCCCGTCATTTCTACAACTTGTGTGGTAGGCCATGTTAAACCTTTGCGATCCAATTTGTCAATCAGTTCAGCACGATACTCTACAAAAACCTTACAGTCTTCGTCTAAAACCTTGCCCAAGGTGACTACATTTGTACATAGTGCACACGAAACATTACAGTTCTCCTTCCATTTGAAGGCAGCATACCCTCCAACATATGATAGTACACTATTTGAAAGCGACTAAGACACAAGCTTGCTGCCATAGTGTAGAAGCGGTTTCCACTTGTACATAAGACGCTTTACAATAGCAACTTCAAGTGCGAGTGTCTTCTCTTTCAAGCCATCAAACATTGCCCTGTATAATTCGCGATTGTGACTACCGTCACTGTTATTGCATACTACATACATGGCTCTTATCATGAGTCTTCGTTGAGTAAATAAATATACTGGTATGTCTAAATGGCGATTGCCACCAGCCATCAATCGAGCAATAGAAACGTTCATTTCGATAGGGTCGTTATTACGCGACCAGCTAATACATAGTTAAACTTTTTCACAATAAGTAGATGATGTATACAGGCGGCTAGTGTACGCAAAGTGTGAGCAAGCGTAAAATAGGTCTCAAGGGTCAAACCTCCTTGTGGTACTTTCCTCCCCTTTGTCTTCTTCGGCTGAGCCGTAGCTGTCGAGGTGAGTTCAGTGTTAACATCTGTAGTGGCGGCTTGTTCATTTCCATGGCGATGTAGCACTCAGCTCATCATTTGAAATAAAATTTGTTGTCCTCGCTGAATATCTGAACATCGTGTATTCATTCCATCATAGCGTTATATTCTGCGATCTGTTATGGTTAGATTAGAGCATAATTAGTAACTCAATGAATACAAACACACAATCAAATGACTGATGTACAGGATATTATATATGGCTTTGACAACATGATAATACATACATCTACAGAGCTGTCGTCATCGTCGTCATCAATGTATATATACTTGGCTTGCCGCTGGATTGGAATGGTATTAGTTAGACCAGAATACCAATCATCCTGCAGCCACTTTGTGATGTCTGCGGCAATTCAATCGGATATCTTCCAAGTCGGTAAAAGATAGAGCTCACGCATCACGTTTCCTTTGTCCTTCACTAGTGCTAACAGTGAGAAATGGTTTAATCACATATTTGTTAATCATTTCCAAGAATAAGTATGTACCCTTTTCTGCGGCTCCAAATTCCTTTCTTAGTGCCGTACAAAGCTCATCCGAGAACAACAGTAAAGCCGGCGCAACCTGCTGTCTTTCTAGGTTGGTCGGCCAAACTGTTGTGCGATTGATACGAATTTCAGAGAACAAGGAGTCCTTGTACATAGTGTAGAGTGCCCTAACTGGCTTAAGGCTGCATATTCCTTTAGGAAGTACGTAGCCATCGGATAGTTTAAGCTCCGGATAGTCAATACGTGATTATTGCGCAGCATGTTATTTTTAATACACTTTACAATACGTATAAGGCAGAAAAATGCGAACATCTTCTCCCCGTTGAAGACTCTGGACACCGGTAATTTTTGAGGTAAAGCCAGCGGCTGTCCAGGTGGCACAGAAGTTTGATCCGGAAGGACGAAGAGTCTCAAGGCTTTTCTGTTCACAGTACAGCCATCAAATATGACTGGTACTGGCACATACGATGTGCTTTTACACTTATCCAGAGACTCAAGTAGATAGGTACACTAGTCATCCCTGCCACCGGTCGACTCATGAGATTCATAGACATTTTGCTATCTCCAATGGAAGATAATAAAATGTTTGAATATGGTTGGCCAGTGTACTCGGGTCATTATACGCCGGTCCATATAAAGAAGTCTTACTGGTGAATGTATGACTTGGGACGGATATTAACTTCATCAAGATGTAGGGCCATGATTGATTTCGCATTTGAAATGAAGTAAGCTCCTTCTTCTCGTCAAAAGCGATCTGTCTCACTTCCTGTTTGGTGCGCGTATCGGAAAGTCCGTACACATGTGCCTGTGAAATACATTCTAACACCGCTGCATGCGCTGATCCAACACCGGCCAAGATGCAGTCAGATGGCAAGGCATTGCTATTTTCAGACGAAAATATAGTACGCTCGCACGACAGGAATGTAAAGGAACTGTTAGCACGGATTTTCTTATATAGCCCTGGTGATTTTCTTTGCAGAAGCTGTGAACTTGCCAGTACGAAAGAATTCGGAGGATATCTTCGTTTGAACCTACATGCCTCTAATAGCTCTACTTGCTCAGCCATATGAAGATAGTATGCAGCTCTACTTTTAGCCTGTGATTCTGACAGAAAACTGGCACGGTCTGTTAAGATAGTGCAGACAGCCTCTGAAGTATGCACTGGATCACTGCAGTCCACTGCATCACTTGTAGTCTTCTCAATCGACTGAAATCGTTTGATAATTCCAGTATATGTTGATACTGGCTCCAACTTATTCTCTACAAAATTGATAGTCTGTGTGTACATCCCGTTATCTTCGCCACTACTGGTAGATTTGCAAGTGGATTGCGCGGGCGTATACATATATACATTTACTACACCACGTAATGCACTAAGCGTAAGCCGCACTTGCTGAATGGCAGACATATCCCCTTTCTCCATCAGCAATGCACGAGATGCAGTAATGCATGTTGCCTGAATGTTCAAAGTCCACTGCTTATTCAATCTGGGAAACTGTTTTTCCAGATATGCGAAGTCCGTATTAAGGTCATTTTCAAATTCTATCCTCTTACTTGTCTGAAATTACCGCTCGTTTCAAGGCACGGCCTGCTTTCTGATCTATAGATACTAGTTATTTTTATACTAAATCAGGGTTTGCTAGCTCAGGATCCAGACGGTATAACTCGTCCATAGAGACAATTAGACGTGCTTTAGATGTTTTCTCATACACTGGTGAATTTGTTGGGCCTAGACGTTTCATGTACAATGTAGGGCATGCAACAATTACTGGTCTGACTACTCCATTTTTGGAAGTTGCTAAAACCGATATATGGAAATGTACGCTACATACGCGTACGTCGCCATTCCAATACTGAGCCTCCACTTCATCAGCACTGCGGTTGTCTGCAGCCCTAAACTTCTGCGAACAAGCTTCAATGTACCACTCACGTTGCTTATTGTTTAAATCTACTTTCGTTTTGGTAATCAACCCCTTCTTGCCAGTGATTGTTTTTGGGTAATCCTTCAGCTTTGGAATACGGAAGAATCCAATCTTCTGGTCCGCCCCACTTGTCGCCATCGACGTACTCACAGTTTGCAACAGTTTAGGCCACCATACTTTCGAACTAGAGCGTCGCAGCAAAGTAGAACGTATCAGCTAAGAAATAAAACACACCTTTGCAAGACCATATTACAACTTTTAGCATGTTTTTCTACTGTTTTTTTTGGAATCCCAAAAAAATCTATTTATTCCTGCGTGTACCCTATAAAATCTAATTTAGCAGGCTATGCTAAAGGTCGGGGAATTTTAGACTGAGACTCTGTTTGTTTAGTTCCGCTCCAATCACTCACTACTTCGGTCTATTTATTTCAAGTGTCAACAACCTAGATTGTGTTGGTTTCGTTTAATCGCATACATTCTCCGAAACTATCCTCCAGTTATACCTTTCGTGGTAGTCGAAAACAATTATAAATCTAACTTAAGAAAATTAAAATCAAAATCAAAACGCCAAGCTGGTGCATTAATTCCACTGCGACTATAACATCATCACTTGGTACTTAGCTCGCCACCCCACTTGAGGCATAGACTGGCTCATATAGTTGGCTGACCAGGAGGACTCAACCTGTGTCCTATTTCACAGTATATTATCTTGCTCTGCGAATATTTGAAAATACACCAAGTCTCAAATTGTGCTTGAGTCCATGTCTTCTATATAATTCAACATTTGAGTGGAAATGCAGTACTTCAAGAAAAACCACCAAATGTTTACAATATTTCTGTACTCTAAAGTATACTATTGTGTTTTCAAATGTCTAAATTTAGATTGTTCTAATTATTGCAGATGTATCTTCTACGTTTTTGTATTCCACAGTTTTAGATTTACGTAAACATATGCATCTACTATGTCAGGAACAAGCTAACTTATACAATGTTGCTATCGGCAAGAGGATATGGAAGAAGCTCGAGGTGAGTCGCTTCAGGAGAGGTTTGAGACAGCAATGACGTTGAGAGAACCGGAGGATGATGTTTATGGCACGGGAGGGACCGAGCCAGTGTAGAGTACCAGGAAGATATCAGGTGCAGAATACAAGGTATAGACACTAAGGTAAATAACGTTGTGCTAACACCTGCGCAAATTTGACCTTCTCAAGCGAGTGCGTGGGATGGTTGGAACCCATGAAACTCGTCTTTCGAGACGTGGTGGAGCAACACACCTCGAGTGGAACACACAACCTTGGCTAGTACAGGTCCAACCGGGACATATGAACCCTTATCACAGGTACAGAGTAGGGAAGTGATTGCCAGCCACACTCAAGGCAGTACAGAACCAGCCACAACAGGCAGTGTGACATGGCCGTGCCGGAGTTTCTTGCCGAGTGTGAAGTACCCCACGACGGCGCCGGAGTAATGAAAAAACTGTTACGTAGTGAATGTGAGACCATTGACGCGGCTTTACACGTCCGCAATCGTATTGACAATATTATATGGGCCACCGGGAAGCAGAAGACGACAAAGACCCGCGATCGGTAGTGGACGAGGTAGTTCTAGAATCGCTTTAGGACGCACATGCCTTGTCTGAACAATAGCCGGCCAACCGTTAGTACCAGCAGGGGTTGAGACCACAAGAAACCATTCATGAGAGCCCAAAGGACAAGAACACGGTTGATAGAGTCGAGAGCTCACTCTGCTACACGATATGCGGCATAGCCCACTAAGAGCTATGTCGTGTCGGATAAATCGGAAGACCATGGGCCGAGCGTCCAGGTAAGTATATCCCAAACAGGAGGGCAAGCCCAAACAGGTAGTGGGTGCCAACATTCTTGCAGTACGTATTGGGCGAGCTCAAAATAATTGATACTGATACGAAAGGAGTTCAAAACACATCGAAAGTAGGTCTATAGACCATTTGTTCATTACATTATTTCCCATGCGTGCGCGACCAACACGGCTACAGAGCTTCATCCAAGGTAAGTTGGGGCGGAATTGTTTTTGGGGCGGAGATCGTAGACACGTGTACAATGTACATCACCCACCAGGAGGACAGCGCGTGGTTTACAACGAGGTCTAATGTGCCAGCCACCGGGAGCAAAGGTATTCTATGCTGCCCTTGGATTCGACCACATGTCGCGTCTGGCGGACGGCAGACCAATGTGTAGATATGAACACGCCTTTGAGGAGGTAAAAAGACTTGTGAAGTAATAAATCATACCCTCTGGGTGATCACGTCAGATTGTTGTTGAGGGGGACAGTCCTCTACTGGATGAAGAATTCACCCACCGATATATTCATTGAGACATTCGAGTGCACCCAACGCATAAAGGGCGTCATCAGACTATTGACTTGGCAGAGGTATCGTGTCATACTTGCAACAGATGGTTGTCCCGTGATACAATGCTATAACCGAGTGTATCTCGGCCTACAATGCCACGCGTTCATCTACTATGAGCATGGCACCTTACACACTCGCTATAAATGGGTGAATGTTCTCATGTCATGAGGATGCAAAGGTTGTAGAGATTCTTCGGAAAGCATGAATGGAAAACGAACACCAGGGAGCGACTAGTGCAGGATTGTGCTGTAAACCTTTCTTGTTTTGATATGCGTTCGACATTCGACAGATACTTACTTAGTTTTTCATTGTCAAAAGTACCACACAATTCCAGCTTGAGTCTGTGAACCCAACATGAGGCGTTGCACCTGTAAGATTCAGTCTAAAAAGGGCGATACTAATGCCTTAAAATAAAATAAACGACGTAGGAAAATTCTATATATCGTGTAAATATCGATA
>NW_014040555.1:49758-64920 GCF_001186125.1 Sphaeroforma arctica JP610
GAGACATTGCCTATATATAATCCTCTCAGTACTGTTTCAACAGTCGAATGATTAGCCTGTTCTTCTGGCAGTAATGCCTCGTACGGTATATCGACGCTGTGCATCTCTGGATCATATGACTCAGGTGTCGAACTTGAGACTTTGGGCGTAATTGCTTGTCGACGTTCTGTCCACTTCTGTAGGGCTTCAGTAATACCCGGGGAAACATGCTCGCGTAAGCGCTGTGTATGTTTTTCTGATCTTTCTAATTGATCTACATGCTCGACAGTCAAGTCTTTCATAATAATAGCTAACTGATTCTTAAGATCAGCGTATTTAGTATTTAACTTACTTATGTGCTTCGGCTTAGAAGTCTCGGACGTAGATTCGGTTTTGCTACTTGAGCTTGCCTCCTCTTCTGGTTCCATAATAGGTTCCTTCTGAAATTTGTCCTTGTCCCCTATAATTGGGGACTTTCCTTTCTGATTTTCGTCAGACGAATGGGCTGGGGCGTCTTGCGACGTATCCCTTGTCTCACTTCTTGGCTTCGTTAATGCAAGCTTTGAAGTTGAGGCTATAGTTGTCCCTCGGGCTCTGTCAGAAGGAGTGGTCTCATTAAGCGGAGTGGCTACTTCCTTATCTGAAGCATTGTCCTTTTGACTATAATTCTCATAGGCAAGTGCTTTGGCTACAGTGCGCTTAAATGCATCAGCAGCGGCGTCGGTTGCTTGCGCAGCAGTAATAGCTGCGGCAGCGTTAGCGACTTCTCTCTCCATCTTCTTCTTTTCAGCTCTACGCTTCGTAGAAGGAGTGTTGTCTTTCTTGGTCATAATCTTAACTATGACTACTAGCTTGTCTCTTAACGACTAGCTTAGACAAGAGAAAAAAATTGTTGTGGTAGTTAACTTACCTTTACGCTTAAGTAGTCTAAGTAATTAATACTTTTGCTAACTTTAAAATGTGTAAGATTCTGTCTAATAAAGGCGATACTAATGCCTTAGAATAAAATAAACGCGTAGGTAAATTCTATATATCGTGTAAATATCGATATAAATAAACGAAATGAGACGTTTAATAAAGTTAGGTTTGCCTCGTGAAAACAGCAATACTCTGAGGGATTGTGAGGCTGAGACATTGCCTATATATAATCCTCTCAGTACTGTTTCCGCAGAAGGGAATTTATTTAGTGTTTCGTTGTCGCTCTATTCTGGGGCGAATCCGATAGACTTATAAAATCCTAACTTTAGAAAAATAAATATAAATAAAAATACTCTTGACGTCTTTAGTTATTGTCTTAACCAATAACTTACCACTATCAAGAATTACCGACTTAGCCTTCATCAGACTGGCACATCTGGTTGGCTCATCATAGGATCAACTAGGTAACGTTAATAGTCCCTAGAAACCTATATTTGGTTGAGCCATCTCGCTACCGAAGTATTCAGATATAAATAAAACTGGAAAGTAATTAAAGCTCTAATAATAGAACTAGACCAACTCTTTTATGTTTGGTATTTTACTGAGGCCTTTTAATGGCCTCATCCAAATATCTGATATGTTAAATGGAAAAGGTTTAATTAATAAAACCATTAAAAACCATTTTAGGAAACTTAAGTTCCTCGTGCTATTAAAAGCACATTTAGGAGACTTAAGTTCCTCGTACTATTAAGAGTACATTTAGGAAACAGAAGTTCCTCGTACTGTTAAGAGTACGTTTATAATTTGCGTACTGCTTAAGAGTACGTTTATACATAGAATCTAATGTGGAGGCCCGGCTTATTACACACCCACTGATCTATTATTTTGTCCGGATGAGGGTTACGGGAAAACTATATAGGGTTTATGTAAAAGAGGTGTTTGGATGGTACAATGTACAAATGTATAAAGACCGTTCAAGGACACGCCGACCGTTGAACAAACGTGGCGAGATCATTACTGCCTTAACTACGTGTCGGAAGCATCAAGCTGGCAGATCGGGATAGCACATAATGGAGTGGGTGAATAACCGATACTCACAAAAGCCACAACGAGCCCACTAACAGTTCCAAACAGAGGGATACAGAGTTGGTGGTACAACACGGAGTGCTGTTAACAAAGGTTGGCACTTCGAGTTCAATAAGAAGTATCGTGGAGACCAGCCACCAGATTGGGCCGAGAAAAATCAGAAAATTATACAATATCAGGCATGCTCAAGAGAGCAAAAGAGCATCATATAAGAACGAATAATCTACAGGTTGCGCGATTGAGGCCGACCATCACTTCTATTATTATACGATTAAAGTTCTGTGGACTGAAGGGACGCTTCTTCTGTCGTCTCGCATTCCTGGGTCGATACAATGACCAAATAATCAGAGTTCGGTATATGCAATACCGAACTAAATACTATGAGAACTTGGGAATAATATTTTGAAGCGAATTTTGCACGAAAAAGTCAGGAACCCAGTATATAATAGAAAAGTGAATTTGTTTCTAAATGTACATTTGTAGATATTTGATACATATTCCAATTTGTTTTCGTTGGTAAATTAAGTAAAATTATATTCAGTGACCTTTTCTATATTTTCAATGTACAATTAAATACATTTTACATTATACGATGGCAATGTTTCAGCCTTCAAATCCGTGAGTGTATTGTTGATTTATGAGGCAAACTCAAGTTCATTACAAGACTATTTTCGCATATACATATATATATATATATTAAAATAATAATTAAAAAACCCCCCACTACGTTAAAACCTCACCTACTACCGCCTCGACCTTTACAAATGGCGACAACAGGCGAATTCGCATAAGCTTAGTAAGACATGGTAGAATAAGCCTTACATGGATGTTATCCAATAGTGAATTGCATACATCCTGTGTACTTGATTCAATTATGATATCTGTTTGGGTATTTACTAACAAAACGTGTTAACTAAATATGAGGTATATATTGAAGCACGCATAAGACATAGTGTATAAAACGCATAGATTGAAAGTCGATTTCATCCGATAGAGAGGGTATCTTAGTATATGTCGAACAAGGGCGAGAATAAAGTGAGGAATGGCACGGTTTTCTTTTTCAGAGTTGAAGAAGCTGAGCACCTTCTGGCAAACGATGTTTCGCCCCCCTTTCTACACAGTTTCCTTTTGTTCCGAAAGTGTCAATATGCCCTTATCCCAGCCACCATAATTTATTTCGTTGACCTTCGGAAGCGTAAACTGATCGCCCGAAATAAGTGCGTTGATCTGCCGCAGGTTCAAGCACACGCGGACCTTAATAAGTTCACCCGACGGTGTGAACGATGGTACTGTCAACAAAGGAAGGTTAACAATCGACGCAGATGTTCGACGATTGGTGACCAATTCGTGTTCCCATTTGTGTACTTGCTTCGTTATACGTGGTTTGTATTTGTCAGATACAAAGTTTCTTATCTGCCGACGTTGGCCCAGGAGTTTATCTCGAAGAATAGAGAGTGACACCTCACTACCTGGGAGTGTACAGCGAGCTGCATCCAGAATAGTGTCATTAGCATCCAGGTATTGGCGTAAGCGTTCGCGTATATCATCTGGCTCGGACAAGTCTGGGGCCATTCGAAGATTGATTGGTTCCAGTAGTTCATCCATAACATTACGATTGATCTCTGGAAATGAAAATACTAATCCGGTTAAGCCAAGTCCCAACTCACTCATAATATCCATACCCAGTATTATATCAATGTTATCCGGTAGGTTCATAAATTCAAACGTACAACCCTCAGTAGCAGCTGACCCGTACTGGACTTTTGTTGCTTTTGTTTTGCCCAAACGTGGAGTCTTGAAGGCTTTGTCCGCCAAATACATGTAACTATCCTTGGCCAGCGGTGTAATAGAAAGGTGTGCCTTAGCTGCGGATACCTGAGTGATGACTGAACAGTTGGCCCCCGTGCCAATAAGGATGCGCATGTCATCTTCGTTCACTTGTAGAGTAACATATACACGGTTGTCAGTAGGAAACAATTTATCTTTTACTGCAAATATTCTTGTTGCCGTACGACCAAAGGACATGCACATGTTCACATCAGGCACCCCAGCCTGTCAATCCGAATCTGTACCAACTTCCCAGCCGTCGGGTGTCTGCTGTTCGTCCTTTCATCAACTCATCGTCACTCTGCACATACGACTCATCGACCAAGTCATGAATGTGCATCACTTCAGTTTCCTCCGTCTCGGTGGTTGGTTGATCAGGTATAATATCACCGTCCACTAAGTCAACACGAGGCCGGAAATTAGTATCCGATCCGTGAGTCCCGCGTGTCGATGTGCTTGCAGCCGATGTATATTGAACTGTAGCCCCGCCATTTTGTGTGCGGCTACTTGTGTTAGCCTGGATCGATATTCGTTGTAAGTTAGGACAACGACTTGCATGTTCTGGTCCCGGCGTAATGTTTTGCTCACATGATCGACAACGAACCCGTGGATTCGACGTAGGCGGTGCATGCGGGTTAGCGCGTGTATTCGCCTCCGTACGAAGATTTGAACGTGATCGCGAGTTCCCCGGAATTCGTTGAGGTCGCGAAAACTTGTCCTGGCGATTCTCTTCTGCTTTGTCAGTGTTCACACGGAATACATCACGCATCTTCTCAGACGAGTAGTTTTACCACTGTGGATGCATTCGAAGAGTATCCCGGTAGTACGCCCCACCTGCAGCTTGGCGTATAAGATTAAGTATACCATAGTTGCGGTATACCTGTAGGGGGTTCTCATACTGTCGCATTTCCATATACTCCACCTTGCGTTCAAAATCACGAATCTGACTATCAAGTGGAACCGATGGTTTCAGCTTCATGCACGCTAACACCTCCAGGTCTTGTTCTTGTGTACGTACAATAAAAGCAGTGGCATTCTCAAATGTCATAGACTGTAATTTTTGCTCGTTTTCCACAACAAAATCCAATAACGCCTTAGGAGCCCCTTCATGCTGTAGAGCTTGGTGTAAACCCATTTGCATGTGAATCGGTTCTAGCTTGTGGAATCGCGCATTTTTGTGCCAGTTCAAGATAAAAACATGTAACCGTATCTTCTGCGGATTATCCAAATAATAGTTGCCCTGTGGGTTGGGCGGCCATTCCTTCGGTGTTCGCTTGTCGACCGTTATCGTACACGTCTTCAGAGTCTCATTTGACGCACGAATTAGACCCTGTAGCGCACGCGCACCGTCTGTGCACCCGTCTGTTTTTGCATGCATCATCCGTTGGGTCAGTTGAAAAACTTACATCTTTATCTCGGCCGCTGTCAATGCAGTAATGCTAGGCTCCGTAGGTTCCGAACCTTTATGACGTTTCACCGCCTGTGGGTCTTCCAAGTAGCGGTCATGATGAACTGGAAAGTGTTTGCGGTATGCAATTGTATCAATATGGACATTCACCGCATCCTGAGAATTCTTCTGTAACTCTTCTGGTGAACGTGGGCTACGGTGATGTAAAAGTCGGTCTCCTCTAGGCTACGTTAATAAGACAATACGTTAATACGTTTAAATGCATAATGTTAAAAATAAGTTTAGCTCCAGCCCTTGGTAGTGAGCAAAAGATTAGGGGATTTTAGACTGAGACTATTGTCTATATGCTCCGCTCTAATCACTCACTACTTCGATCTAGATTTATTTATGTTTTAGTTACTAAGACTAGATATCATTTCATTGGACGCATATTTTACATTTCACGCCTCGAAACAATTATCTACTCAAAATAACCAATAAAATATCTCTCTAAGTCCATCTTAAGAAAATAAAAAATTAAAATCAAAACACCAAGCTGGTGCAGTATATATCTGCACCTAAACCCCATCACTTGGTACCTAGCTCCCCATCCCATTTAAGGCATAGACGGGCACATCTAGTTGGCTGGCTAGGAGGAATCAAAACCAGGTTGTCCTAAATTCTAACAACTCTGATCCTGTCCTTTTCTCAGTGGATTATCTTGCTCTGAGATCATTTTCGAATTATACCATAGGTTTGTACCAACAACCATTTCATACCTGAGACCCTCTCTCTATGTTCAAAACGTTAAACGTATTCCAGTATAAAAAGTATAAACGCTAAAACGCTAATACGTTTATAATATACGTTAATTGTGCAACTACTATTAGGAACCCGCTATTTTTACATAGCCCCCCCCCTCCCCCCGCCCCCCCTCCTCAGCTTGAAAATTCCAATGTTGGCTTATATGTGGTATTAGCACATAGACTCAATAAGCTCACATGAATTGTACAAGCGAAAAGAAAAGAAACGGGTTTCGATCATATAACGGCCTCAATGCTTATGTTATATTCTCTTAGACAAAGTATACTTAGACGTTATAAGTTACTCGGTTACTCTATTACGTTTGGGCTTTGGTCCTTGTGGTCCCCGATGGTGGATGGGACGTGTCTTAATGCTTTTTGGAGGTACGTACATTCCATGCTGTTTAAAGCTGGGAATGTATGATGTCTGTGAATAGATCTTACCACGTCGGGTCGCTTATTCGATGGTATTATTGCTTCTGCATCAGCTTTATTTTTGTGTAAGCGTTTGCGAAACTTCTTATTAAAAGCCTTTAGTACATCTGGATCATCAAATGCTGATGGTGAAAGATCATCCTGTGCTGCATCGGCGAACTCAGTAGTGTAATATGTCATATCCTCATGTTTGTACTTCCCTAGAATTTTTTAAACTCGTAAGACATAAGAGGTGTAGTAGCTTCGCATGTGCGACAAAGGATGATCTCTGTCGTAGGGATTCGATGTGACCCGATATTTAAGGCACTAGAGCCGTCAACGTTGTTAACTTCTTACGTTCCGCTCTTCTTATCGGCCACTGAGATCATAAATGGTCCAATATATTTAGCCGTAAGCACAGTTGTATCGGAGTTGCGAGCCATGGTGTTGACTATATTGCCTACCTTAAACTCGACTATTTTCTTGGTATCATTCCATCGCTTTTGTCTCTTCTTGAGAGCGATGTCCTTCATCTCCCTTAAACAAGGATAGACCACATCTCTGGCCCGACGCATCTTTTCTAACCATGGTAACACATGATCATCTTGAGACTCCTTGTTGAAGGGGATCTGTTATTCACTATAACGGCCCCGGAAATAGTGAGCGGGTGTTGTACCAGTGACTGAATCAGGGGATTCGTTCATCTGTGTCTGTACCCAGTTGATTGAGTACGGCCACATGTCAGCATCATCAAGAAGTGCTGCTCGCATGAACTCCTTCATCTTTCTGTGTCGTACCTCGTTTGCACCTTGTGTCTGAGGCTTGTAAGGTACACCCATCTTATGGCATGATCTCGCAACGAGTAACAGTGTCGTCATGACCCTGTAGACTCACTACCGTTGTCGGAACATACAATAGCTGGCCAGCCAAAATCTGCGGACCACCTATATATGCACTCAGCCACAGTTTGTGTCGATTTGTCTTTCAGCTGATATAATACATTATATCTTGATGCGACATCAAACACGTGACAGACATATTTATCCTTCGTGTGTTCGGACGTGGGCAGCTCAACTAAATCAATGATAACCCGGCGCCACGGCTCGTCTTCTGATATGCTACGTAAAGGTGTGTATCCGTAGCGCTTGATCCGGTTAACTTCGCAGTTGTTACATTCGTGATACACCTGAGATATATATTGCTGGAGGTTCGGGTGTACGATTCCGTACCCCTTGCAATCTTTCTCAGTTCTAACCTTGTCCATGTGCCTAAGTGCATGATTTTGTCTTAACCACTTCAGAATCGCCTCTTGTGATTTACTTGTTACATTGAAATCAGGAGGTGAGGATTCCACCGCGTTATCACCTGGACTCGAAAACTCGTTGTGTCCGATATCGCCTAAAGTTTCTACATCGTGAATCCGACTACTGTTTGATCTATCCAATAGTTGGGTCACATGATCATATACCTCGGGAAAGTCATTCATCAATTGCTTAAGCAATCGAGTTTCTGCTTGGTATGCAGTTTCCCTGTCAGACCGTATTTTGTTGTAGAAGGTTTTCGCTAGTGATGCGCTCCTCTTTGATTCCATGAAATTTGGCTGTATCTCGGTAACACATACTGTAGGTGCTTGTGTTGTCCCAGTCTCTGATTGAGACTTAGGATTAAAGAGTGGAATCTTGGATTCCTCAACCTTCTGTTTGAAAGTATCGGATGGTGTCCACTTGGTTGCTCCAACTGGAGCTATTAGACATATAATAGTATGTCGCCAAGGCGTCTTTTGGACTGCACGGGTACCCTGGTAAAGAAAAGTATCTACCTTTCTATCCACATAGATCGGCTCACATTGTATCATTGAGATCAACTGTGGTAGCCATTTATCTGAGTGTCTTAGGGGACAACACAATGTGATGGTAGCATCTTGAATATGTACATAATTCAGCAACTGTGGTATTAATAACCATGGAGGATTTGCCCAGGCATTCTCGAGAGACAAGTCAATCTGGAATCCATCTCCTTTTGGATGTCCCAGTGTCCGGTACCTCGCCTAACCATCTTATTAAAGTCTGGTACGAAGTGAGACAACATGTCGGGTAAGTGATTGTATATACCCGGTATGTGTGTTATGCTGAAAGAAAATTTTGCGATCGTGTCATGCCACCGACTGACTAACTGTGAGATAGGTTTCATGTCCTTTAGGTGTTGCAATGACTTCTGATCACATAGCACATTAAAGTGTGTGCCATATAGATAATCCTTAAAATGAGTGAGTGCTGTAACAATAGCCAAAAGCTCTTGTTGCATGGTTGGGTAATTGATCTGAGACGAATTCATAGCTCTGCTAAAGAACTGTACATATCTCGGTTTCCCATCAATCATTTGATACAGCACGCCGCCGAGTGCCATGTCGGATATGCGTCTGTTACTACCATAAATGGAATACCATCTTTTGGTGGCTGGACTACTGGTGCCTGTTGAACCACTGTTTTGAGCTGCTTAGATGCGTCATCACAGTCTTTGGTCCACAGCGCGCTGAGTTTGCCTTTATGACATCTCAAATGTCCAAAGGGCTTTAAGTAACTTGCCAGGTGTGGTACTCCGTCAGACAAAAAGTTGACGAATCCGCACATGCTATTGACATCCTTACCCGTGGTAGGAGTTTTCCAGTCTAGCAAGTGTCCGACCTTCCCGGGATTGATCATGATTCCATCCCCGGATACTCGGTAACCCAACAGTTGAATCTCGTTAACACCGAAGTGACATTTCTTACAGTTGATCTTAAAGTTGTGCTTGTTGAGTCTACTTAGAACCTCTCCCACAACCTTGTCGTGTTCCTCTTTGGTTTTGGTGAATACCACAATGTCATCAATGTATACTTATACATTGTCCATGTCCCTAAACAAGCCTTGCATAATTTGTTGAAAGAACGCAGGTAGCATGTGTAACCCAAAGGGGGCACCTTTGAATGAATATTGCTGACCCTCCCCCCCAGGTAAAGGTGAAATACTTCCGATGTGGTCGGTAAATTTTCATCTGGTGGTAGCCCTGCGTCAGGTCGATAGTGGAGAATATCTTAGCTCCCTCCAGGCGCCTGAGCAGTTCGTTTATCCTTGGTAAGTGAAAATTGCGTGTCGGTATCAAAGCGTTAATTGGGCTCATATCCAAACACACCCGCACTTTCTTCAGTGTCCCGTCAGAGTTGAATTGATCGACGGCTAAAAGCGCTAGGTTGACGGGAGTCGGCTCATAGTTGACTGCGATCACTACGTCATCTAACCATGCTTTCACCTGTTCTCGTACGACCTGCTCATGACGCCATGCAACATAGTTACGTGTAGGACACTTCAGCTTCGAGAAATCTACTCTCGTCAGATCTGGACTAACGTATCCGTTATTGAATTTGAACTTAGCCCAGTCCGTGATCCAAATCTTGTTATTCTCGAAAATCAAGTCCTTGAGTTTCTCTGTAAAGTGAGGGATCAGCTCCTTCACAGTCTTCGAAGGTTTATATACCGGTTTCAACAAATTGTCGTCCGACTGATCCTTCTGTGGTTCAATGTTAGTAGGTAAGCCTGTAATTGTGATACCTAATGACAATAAATCACCCATACCTACTACGAGATCATAGTCTGGTGAAGTGTTTCATATGACCGCCTGAGTAACTGTAGTACGTTGGTCTGTCAATGTAAACCTAAGATCGATTGCCATTTCTCTGCAAGTGATCTCTTTTTCATCAGCTAATTTCAACATAGTTGGCTCTGACTTACGAGTAACGTCTGTGATTTTACAGAATCTAGAGGATATACATGAAATTTGCGAGCCCGGATCTAACAACGCTTTTATTTCATGTCCGTTAACTCGTACGTCAAGGATTACACGCTCGTCTTGAGGTGCGTCCTTTTGTCTTAGTGACAAGACCCGGTATGTTTGTCACTTGACTTCAACTTCTGGTTTCACCTTATACGTATGCTTGTGGTTACACTTTTCTGTATGCCTTTCATTCCATCTGCCATTCGGCTCATGTTGAGTCATTCTTCAATTGCAATCAATCTCACTACAGTTCTTGACCTCCCTATGCCTGGGCTTAGGGTTGCCTACCGGCGGTCCATTTCCGTTGGTCTGGTTACCCTTAGGGATGACATTGATCTTGTTGCTTTCAGAACCATTTATATTTTTGTTCTTATTGCTACCCTTGTCACCCCCTTTGTGTACCTTCTGACCTCCATTAGTGGATTGAGAGTCTCGACCATTGCCTGATCCTCCGGTAAGATTGCCATTGACCTTCTTCTGAGCATTATTGAATTTCACCACGGAACTAGGGCGTTTGGTAAACGTCTGATCCGCTTTCGAATAAAATTCTGCCCAGGTTAAGTCCGCTAGCTTCATTATACCGTATATAGGTCCTTCAATGGAGATCTCTCGTATCTTGTCCGGATAAAATTGATGCATATCAGCGTACAGAATCTCTTGATCTCTCCTATGTAGGTTTGACCAAAAGATTTTCTGTACCCATAGTACACACATGGATAGCTTATCAGGTGACATCTCCTGAGTTTGGGCCCGTGACCCATGTGTGTCCAACTCTGATAAGTAGTGGGACACCGGCGTTCCTTCTTCCGGTGGTATCATGATCGATACAAGCAATTCCGGTCGAGGGTCCGTCGAAAATAACTGGACGATCATCTCACTCTGCTCTTTCCACGTTTTCAGCTTAGTGATCGCTTGTTTCGCCTTCTCTAACTTGCTATACTTGTAAGAGAATGGCTTAAACCTCTGCTGCGCTGCTTCAAACCATAGGTTCTTCCGTATATTGGCTTTAAGCATAATCTGTCCAAACTCTTTCAAAGACCTAGATAACAACGCCAGACTGCTAGTATCGATTGGATCCTTTCGGTCTTTTCGATCAGATCTAATTTACCTTTGTCCTTTACAAACTTCTTGCCTTCCACAGCCTTCCTGGTTTGAATCACTCTTAGTTCTGAATCAATCTTAGTTTGGAGATGCGTAGCCATTGTCATATAAAGACTAGCGGCATCAATCCTACCTAGATCCATCGCCTCGAGTGAAGCTGCCTCGGCTTTGTTCATTTGAACAGTGAATTCAGCAATTTTCAGATCACTACTAGAGTGATCTGATCCCTTCTTTTCTGATTGCATTTGACCATGCAGTCAGTTATTTGCCTCATCCTTTGATCCATCGATCTGTTCAATGTTGTTGAACGCTTCGGATGGGGCAGCGTCTTTCTTCGTCTCTGAGATAGCCGCTGGGGGCGAACTGTTTTCCGATGACGAAAAGAATTTTCTCGCTTTCACCTGATCAGGTTTCGGCTCTTCGGTCGGTTTGTCCTTCTGAAATACCTCTGGGGCACTCTGTGGATTCCCTTCCGGTAATGGATTTGGATTAGAAACTTGTTCAGATGCCATTCGCGACATTACTGTTGCGTCTAATCCAGGTGAGGGTTGATTTTCGGGTGATGAAGATCTGATTCTGCTTGCCTCTCCATTGTCTGACAACATCTCGAACGCCAATATGGCTTGATAGGTGCCAAATGGGTTGATATCAAATCGGGAAGATCTGCCAGAAGATCCCGAATTGCGTACCAAATTAAGTATACAAAGCTTCCATCTCTCCTCGTTCCGAATACCTCCTGCAGTATCTTTTGAAACTGACGGAAAAGTTTGCGTGCTTGCTTACCGTCGTCAGTTTTCATTGATTTTAGACGATTGTAATATTTATTATACCTAAACAAATCGTACCCGAACTTTCTTACCACTGCATACATAACATAACTCGGTGAGATGGTACCATCTGGTTTGGTCTTCAATACGTCCGGGAAGAACGTTCCATACGTATTTCGAAACAACCATGCCCTGTTGGCCCGATGTCGGATCAACTCTCGTTGATTCTCCTCCTGAAGATCAATCTGTGCCTGGTATGGATTACCCAGATCAAAGTTCTGTCGCCAAGCCGGTCGGAGTGGTGTTTTGGGTATACGCAGCCATTGTGAGGCAATCCTGATGTCCGAATCGTCGTCCTGACGGTGAAATGTCCGGTCCACATCATTCGGACCTATATACACGAATCGCAGTTGTTCTTCCAATACGTTGATTTGGGGTTGATCCAGCAGTGCTGGTGAATCATACTCCGAGTCATCCTCCCCTGATTCATCCTGACTTTGATCCTTCGCTGCGGCTTGCTTTTTCTTCCGCTGCGTAGTTGGTCTCAAATCATGAACATTGGTTGGTAGACCTTCAGGAAGGCTCTCCTATCCCTTGCTATCATGTGATAAGTAGGATCTCGCCTACGTGCTTTGCGCGTATCCACTGGTGGAGATGGTACATCGGATTCCAGTGCATGTCGGACTTCCTCTGACGTTGACTTGTCCGATGAATGCGTTTTCTCGGCTTTTCCCTGTCGATATCTCGCCTTCTTCGCAAGTGGCTACTGTGGCTCTGTAGTCACATTACCTCCGGATGCACCTATACCCGAGTCAGCCAACTTCATACGTTTTTGTTTAGTCAGAATTGGTACTGTTTGTCTCGGTGTGATCTCTGTTACGTCAGATTCCACTGATGATGCCGGGGGTGATTTCAGCTTTTCATCGCCTTCAGTAAACCAATTTATTTTGCAGCATTAGCTACATTCGCTGCCTTATTGTTTCCTTTCGTCATAATATCGATAGCGTATTATAAACTTAAATATATATGTCGGTCTCCTCTAGGCTGACTATACGATACCAAGACGTTTACGTTTATAAGACAATACGTTAACACGTTAAAGTGAAAATGCTAAAAATAAGTTTAGCTCCAGCCCTTGGTAGTGAGCAAAAGATTAGGGGATTTTAGACTGAGACTATTGTCTATAAGCTCCGCTCTAATCACTCACTACTCCGGTCTAGATTTATTTATGTTTTCATTTCATTGGACGCATATTTTACATTTCACGCCTCGAAACAATTATCTACTCAAAATAACCAATAAAATATCTCAAAGTCCAACTTAAGAAAAGAAAAAAAGAAAATCAAAACACCAAGCTGGTGCAGTATATATCTGCACCTAAACCTCATTACTTGGTACCTAGCTCCCCATTCCATTTAAGGCATAGACGGGCACATCTAGTTGGCTGGCTAGGAGGAATCAAAACCAGGTTGTCCTAAATTCTAACAACTCTGATCCTGTCCTTTTCTCAGTGAATTATCTTACTCTGAGATCATTTTCGAATTATACCTTAGGTTTGTACCAACAACCATTTCAAGCCTGAGACCCTCTCTCATGGTACTCCCATTAATTAGATATTCCCAAAGTGTCATTTTCATGTGTCAGATTTGAATCATTCCTATATTTTGTATCATTCTATATTTCATTGGGAAAAAAAAACAATCCATATTTGGAAAACCACCTAATTGTCCACAGTAGAGTCCCATACTCTACTGAGTACTATCACATGTTCAGAATCTTGAATATCTCAATTCTTGTTCATGTTCAAAACGTTAAACGCATTTCAGTATTTATTTTAAAATACGTTAATTGTGCAACTACTATTAGGAACCCGCTATTTTTACAGTGACGTTGCAACTTATCACGAAATAAGTTCGTTGCCACGTGACCCTGGTTCATCTGTTGCTGCGGGGACTTCATCACTCCGCGGAAGGCATCAAAAGAACGCTTTGCCTGTAGTAAACACATCAAAATACGATACTAAAACCTACTGAGCCTCCCTGAGGCTCAGTGCGGTGTATTTATTCTTATATTTGATTGTCTACTTGGTCTACAAATAATTCACCTCGTGTGAATTAACTGTAAACTAATTCTAACTCCACACTGATAGTGGTTTAAGGGGACTTTTACTACACTCCCCTCAAGCTCAAGCGTCACCAGTGATTGAAGAGCTTCAAAATAAATGACCTCTTAAACTATTGAAAATTAAACATATAAAACTAGTAGTGTAAATTAAACAAAACATATATATATATAAACTAGTGAAAATACTTCTGCTGAGTAAGTTCGTGCCTTGGAAACTGGTCTTTTGAACCATCCCGGCTGTGCTGGTATATTTTCACCCCCCAAAAAGCTAGGGTATCCGCTGGTATGTTTTCACCCCCCCCATAAGCTAGGGTATCCGCTGGAGTTATACTCGCCTATAGGCTCGAGTTGTGGAATAGTCGTTCGTCTCTACACCGTGGTGAAATCTCACGAGGAGAGACAAACCCCGATCCGGAAGTAGATGATAGACATCTAGTATTCATCAACGTAACGTTGAAGTTATTGTTGTTATGCCGCTTTCTCCTTCTTTCGAGTTTCCTCGGCTTTGTGGTATGCAGCTATATCATTCGGATCGTCAAAAGCTTCGGCTGACTCCCAAGTTGGATCACCTTCCCGCCAGCGAACCAAGTATTCTGTATTCCCTGTGGAATCATTCTGTATATGTCGAATGATGTAACGGAACGAGGAACTATCCTGCCACATATGATCTTCTCAAGGCTTTTCGGTGGCTCTATGGACTAACCGCAAAAGTTTCACTCTAACTGGTTTACCTTTGAAAGTATCTGGAAGTGAACCATCCTTGTTTGTCAGTTCATATCCTTGTCCCTGTCTGGCTTTGACAACGTATGGTCCAAACATTGGTCACATTGCTTTGGTTGTGCGACCTACGGGCCGTACCATTACCACATCCCCTGGTTGAAAGGCGATAAAATCGTAAGCATGGAGGCGGTCAAACTGCCTGGATAGTATGTCTGCGTATTTCTGC
>NW_014040555.1:73014-74740 GCF_001186125.1 Sphaeroforma arctica JP610
TTACTACATGCCGACGACGATAAATTCCGAAGAGTGTCCATGTCCAAGTGTAAATCCGCAGGTTCCAAAAAAATTATTACCAGGCGATTTCACCAGAGTTTTCAATTCCTGATACCAATCCGGACCATTAGCCGGCATCTCATCAGGGGTCAGAATTGTTTGTGCCCGATTTTGAGCGTTCTTCAACAACCGCTCTCTGCAAGTAGCATGGACATTGTCGTAAGGAGCCACCTGAGGTACAGGTTTCGTACGTCCAATTCTACGCTTCACCGGGCTAATTTGCTTTCACGTTATTAGCCCCGTTGTCAGGTAACTGGATGGTGGGTGTCGACCCTGCCTGCGTTGGGTATTGAGGAGCCCAATGTGGTTGCACTATTGATGCGGCCTGGGACTCAGAAAAATCCTCATCCACTGTCGCCTGGTCCGTGTCCTGGGGCGTAGACGTGTCAATATCTGCCAGTGACAATTCACGGAGTTGGCGGAGTTGCTCTTGAATGAGAGGAATATTTTCCGTGGCCTCCTGCACATGCATTATCGTATTCAAGTGTCCTTCTTGATCATAAATCCAGTCTGGGGACTGTCTAAGCCTGTCCAAGGTTGCGATTGATAATTGAGCCTCCGAAAGTAAACGGGTCAATTCCACATGGATTTCCACTTTCTTATCGTCTTCGGATGCAGGTTTCTTGGCAAGTGCTGTTTCCACCTTATTCCATAGCACGGTTAAACGGCAAAGAGCTCCAATCAATCGTCTCGGCAGCCGTAGTCAACGGTCTAGTCTTGGGTCCCGTCATCGTGGAAAAAATTAAAAGTAAACTAAGTTGCTTTTTAGTTGATTTAATCTTTAAAGAACGTAGTATAATAAATACAGTAGCTTAGCCACTTAAAAATGTAGTCAAAACCGAGTTGCGCTTAGTCAAAAGTGTGAAGTCTGAAACAAGTAAACTCTGTCAGAAGTGCCGTTATGAACGGCGTGTCTGCTGTATTGATTAATCATGTTCCTATGTTGGACGAGATCTTCTCTAACAACGGCAGATTGTGAAAAAATTCGTATCTAAGATTATGGTCTCCTAGTTACTAAACAATCATGATGTCTGATGAGTCATCATTCTCTCTCACTAAATTATATATTCTACTATCTGGTCCAGTCCTCGGGTCCAACCCTCAATCAAATCCTCTCAGGCCCGGTCATCTGTTACGGTCCTAAACAAATCCTCTTAGGTCCGGTCCTCTAGTCCGGTCCTAAATTCCTCTTGTCGGTCCGGACCTCTGATCCGCTCCTACATCTCCGTCTACGGTACTTTGTCCACAAACTCCACACCATATTGTTATCGTGTGCAAAAGTTTGCCACACAGCGCCAAATCGATATTAAAGATGTCCAATTTCTGACTGAGGAGAATGGCCAATGAACACCAGACGGTCGTACAGCTATCCGATCGGCTGCACCGGCCTCCTACAATATTCCCCCAGATTGATTCCTTGCATCTAGCGACCCGGATGTGATTGTCCTCTTTCAATGTCACATCACGCCACTGGGCCAGCTTATACCTGACGTCCAACAGGCAGACCTCACTCCTGAACCCTACGACGCTGGACTTCTTCTGTAGAAAAACGGCCTCCGGTCAGTCTAAAATATCAAGATCAATTGAGATAATACATTGGTTTTTATTTGTATTTTAAACAATTTAATACAAGCTCTTTTTCCAATATTTCCAAAGTGTTCTAAAT
>NW_014040555.1:75397-84020 GCF_001186125.1 Sphaeroforma arctica JP610
ATCTAGTGAAAATTATTCAATAAAGAACAGCTAGAGGTACGCCCTGTGTGATCGAGGATATTTAGGCTCATAACAAGAGGCAGTCCCGATCATTCTTACACAAGCTACCACTGCTAAATCCTAACTGACTAAATTGTATTTTTGTTTAATATAGTTTGAAACCTAGTAATTTCCATCGAAGTTTACACCTCCAGCTTGTCCCTCACCCACTATCAGCCCTGAGCCTTGACCAACTGCCCTACCACCGGTAATTACCCCTCCACCCCAAACTACCCCAACGACTCTCGCACCCCCATATCAAACAACCACACCCATCGCGGCGGCTCTCTCCCACAGGATGTTGCTCAGACAACCCAGACGCACCCCACAACCATGTCAGCTACACCCCCCCCTTATACTCTCACACGAAATCCTGAACAACGTCCTCCCGTTACTGACCCCTTTCATACTCCGCCACCAATTTTTCTTACCCCACCGGACTCTCTTCCGCCATCATTCAATCAACCTCGACCCATGCGCCGACCGTCCGCCCCTACAACAGCCCAACAGCGCTCAGCACTACCTGCAACTTCCCACCCTGTCGACTCCATACCGCTTAAACGCATGTCACCACATACTACGACATCCTCCCAAGCTTCTCCCTCGGATGATCCGCTGAGCCCTCGATCGCCTGTCTTCGCGCCCTCCCTACATTTCTCCAAGCTGTTTGCTCCATCACATACCGCTCGTCCGGAGGTCACAACTACATGCTGCCTTTTACGACCCCAATGTTCCTAAATTAATTGCCTCGGCTCGTAAACCCCCCTTTTTGTAATAGCCGGGCCTCCACATTAGACTCTATGCTATAAACGTACTCTTAAGCAGTACGTAAACTATAAACGTACTCTTAATAGCACGAGGAACTTAAGTTTCCTAATATGGTTTTTAATGGTTTTATTAATTAAACCTTTTTCATTTTACATCTCAGATATTTGGACAAGGTCTTTAAAAGGCCCCAGTAAAATACCAAACATAAGATTTAGTCTAGTTCCATTAATAGAACTATATTTACTTTCCAAATATATTTATATCTGAATACTTCGGTAGCGAGATGGCTCAACCGAACATAGGTTTCTAAGAACTATTAGCGTTGCTTAGTTTATCTCCCGTTCAGCCAACCAGATGTGCCAGTCTGATGAAGGATAAATCGTTAATTCTTGATAAGTGGCAAGTTATTGTTTAATGCAATAACTAAGGACATCAGGAGTATTTTTCTTTTTTCTATTCTTTTTTTCTAAAGATATGATTTTATGAGTCTCTCGGATTCGCCCCAACGAAACGTACCATAGTTTCTATTAGAGCGACAACAAAACACTAAATAAAATCCCTTCGGCGAAAACAGTACTGAGAGGATTATATATAGGCAATGTCTCAGCCTCACAATCCCTCAGAGTATTGCTGTTTTCACGAGGCATACCTAACTTTACTAAAAGAGGGTTTTAATTTATTTCGAACTTAACTATACTTAGACTTAACCTAAGCGTTTAATTACTCTAAGGCGATAATATCGCCATGATAGACCGAATCTTACATTTTGGCCCTCATGGGCAGCCGCCATAGAAACTGAAAGAAGCAACCGACTGCGCAACGACTTGGCAGATGTCATCCCCCTCACCAATGTCCCCCCAAGCCCCACCATATGTAATCATAGTAAATATATTTTTGCTCTAAAGCATGATGAACATAAAAAAGCTCACACGCTTCAAATGGTGGCCCGGAGGGACGAGCAACAAAACGGGGACAGTTCTACTGATACGTATGCTCCTGCCGCCCACTCCACGCCCCTCCACCTTTTTGTTTTGCGAAGGCCGCATTTGAGCTAAAGGTCGTCCATCACACTTTGACGTGACGTCTGCCTACCACTACAGTGAACTGGACTTCCCAGTTTACATGTTTCCTCCCAAGGGCTCCGACCAACTTGGGCACTATCTACCAAACCATGTTCTCCGGTTGAAACGTGGTCGTTATGGATTGCGCCAGTTCAGGCATACAACCTATGGGATTTCAACATCGGTGCTAAATTGACCGAAACAGGGTTCGTTCAATCTGAGGCCGACAAGTCAATTTGGATCCACAGCACTCGCGACATGGTAGTAATCTACGTTAATGAGATCCTCCCGGCAGTAGACCAATCCACGTCTGACGCCCCATCAACATGAATAATCTCGGCCTTGCTCACCATGTTGTTGGTTTTTGCGTTATTCAGAGGACCCTTCTGGCACAACATTCCTCCTCCAAGAGGCGTAGATTCAACGAATGATTGACTCCTTTCATGTACAAGACATCTCTACCAAACCTCCTCCTGGTTCTAGTACCCACCCAGGCGCACTTACAGGTGACGCCTTCACCGGCAAAGGCCGCAGTCTCCTCGGGGCTCTTGGCTTTGTCGCTAACACAAATAGGGTGAACATTGCTTGCGCCATAAATAAGTTCGCAGCCTTTCCAGCCAACCCTCTCGTCCCTCACTATGACGCCCTCCTTTGCGTCTTACTCTATCTTGCTGGCACTATTACTTTTCTTCTCTCACCCGAACATCCGATCAAACCCTCTATTATCCGGGTCTTAGTACAGAACCATCACATCTTGTAGTAACTTAGTGTAATAGCATAAACATAGTAAGTTACGAGTTAATCACAAAAGTGGTAGAAGCTCATAATACATAATATATAAATAAAGATATTATATCCACTTCTACTATGACTAAGGGATATTTATGTGTATTTCACCGGCAAAGACTGCAGTCTCCTCGGGGATCTCGGCTTTGCCGCAACATAACTAGGGTGAACATTGCTTGCGCCATAAATCAGTTCGGAGCCTTTCCAGCCAATTCTCTCGACCCTCACTATGACGCCCTCCTTTGCGTCTTACTCTATCTTGCCGGCACTATTACTTTTCTCCTCACTGATCGCCCCCGAACATCTGATCAAACCCTAGATACAGCTCTTTTATCGTATAGCGATTCTGACTGGGCCTCATGCCCTCTCACTTGCAAATCACATACGGGCGCGCTGATCTTTTTTAATTCTAAGCCAATTTACTGGTGATCTCAAAAGCAGACGACCGTTTCCATTAGCTCTGGGAAAGCGGAGTATATCGCGGGATCGGAAACCACGCGATCGATTGCTTGGATTCGTAACCTGATGCATGCATTGGTCTACAAGCTTTCACTTCCCACACGTCTCCACATCGATAACCAGATGCTATCAAATTGCTCTCGGCACAGGTACACCGAAGGGGCTCAAACGTATCGATATACGCCATCACCACATTCGGGATTGTCTTAGACAAACAAGGTATGATCTACGCACGATAACCCTGCAGACCTTTTGACCAAAAGCCTCTAGCTCATCCGAAACATACTACTTTTCGAGATATGTTAATGTACGATTAACACAATTAGCACGAGGACCTTAATAAATCGTCCCATGAGCAATACAATATGGTTTCATTATGTATAAATAGGGTTTTCACTTTATAATAAATAAACATACAGTTACTAAGAAACATCGGACGAAGATGTCACTATATCAGCTTTCTGCGCTTATGGCTTCCATGGCTTCAGCTGGCGACACCCCCGCAACCGACTGGTGATGTTTAAAACATTCATCCTATCCACGGCTACATATGGGCTGAACATTATTGCCTGGGCTCCGCCTATATAGAAGGATGCGTTGGACCCCCTATTCAAGCGCTTTAACTCAGCACTCATCCAAGCAGCAGCCATCATCACGGGCACTGAATACCCTCGGTTTCCCAAACATCAATCAAACTTACTTCACTGTTGCGGCCTGCTCCCCGTGCGACCATTCGCGGACTGCCTCGGAGGCTGCCTGGGAATACAACATGACTCAATGGCCAGTACAAATCCACTTACCCCTCTGACACAACCCACCTGGGCCCACGATAAACCATCACTGCGCTTCCCGTACAGTATCTATGCTCACTTGAAAACTGTACACAAAACCACGGGCGGGCGTACACCCGACCATGTAGCCCTCCGCCAACGCTGTGACGACATCATGAAGAACTCAAGAAAACGTTGGTCCAACAAGGAGATCGCGGCAATGGCCCGGTGCCAATACTACTACCAACTAGTTATGGGTAAATCGCCAACCTCAAACCGAGACACAGCGAGACACTACAGCTTCAATCGCTGCTTCGAGTCTACACCAATCCGGCTCTGTGCTATGATTGTAACGAATACGTACATGTTCACATTGCTCGACTACCGCACCGATGGCTGTCTCTGCCCTGTCTGCCCCGGTAGCCACAAGTTCACTACCAGCCTTTACCTGCATCCAACAACTGATTCGACGCATCCTGGTAGGTCCGAAACTGCCGCCCATTGGCCCTGACCTCCTTCAGCAATTACAGGAGTGCCACGACTTCCACGGTATCTGGACCCTCCACAGACACCTTGGGTCTTTTCTCCAGTATGTTGAAGAACCACCGTACCCTCACCCGTCCCTGACACCTCAACAGATGTTCCCTACGCACCGGCTAATCATTCTGTTGAAGCATACTTCCAATATCGGTTCAAACCAAATCATCGCGCTTGTTGATTCCGACTATGACACTTCCGATCCAGGCCAGCCAACACATACCAAATTCATCCGTGGTCTGGTGCGGCATTGGCTTACCTCCATCCTCGCTTCTCGACCGGATTATGACGGATAACCTGGTCCTTCTCGGTACTTCGTACTCTGCACTAACCCATTCCGCGGTACTACACGGCGCAGATCCGATCCGTACCACAGAGGTGGGTACTCTACTTAGTAGGACAGCAAGCGAATATATGGAACATTCGATAGTAACAGTGTTTTGTCAACACCGGCCCGAATTGACTCAGCACTTATCTTCCATTGTCGACTCACTTGGCCCAAGCTTCAAACGGGAATTTACTGACCACTTCTTCCCATCAATTTCCTGAACCACTACAGCGACTATGAGAGCCATACCATATGTTCATACATTGTATCATACATACTTGCCATTTTTGAAATAAATAGTATTATCCCTATATCAGGGCCTCAGGCCTCTGGATTCAGGACTTCAGGCCCTCAGCTCATCGCCTCATCCCCTACGGGGTAGATACATAAAAAAGACTTCAGCAGTGTGAACAACTGAACACTGATGACTGAACTGTGAACTCAACAAGTTCACAGTTCAGTGTTCAGTCCAAAAGGTTCACAGTTCACAGTTCACAATTCACAAGTTCACAGTTCACAACTTCACACTCACTATTTTTATTTGTTTTATCTTTTTGAAAATAAAATAAAATGGTGTTCTATTTATGTATGGACTCTATATATTTATGGTTCATTGGTAATATTTGTTTTGTCTTTTAGAAGAAAAAAAAAACAAATTTCAAATACACGAGCCAGTTTTCAGTTTTCAGTTTTGTTTCAGGGGAAGCCGGGAAGGCCATGCTAAAAAAAAAGCTATGTAACATGCTTGTGGTCATTTTATAATTTTTACAAATACTAATACCAGAGGTGAACTACTCACAACAGTCGGAGCACTCCAGAGGTCTAGAGGAATTCGATATTTTTAATATTATACAGTCATTGAATATGATTTGCCAATTTGAAAACTCAATATGTAGTTAATATTTAATAATAAGGCACCTCAAGTCCTCAAATCCTCACAAGTCAGCTGACCTCACACAACAACAAGAGTGAGTCAAGTCTTCTACACACACAAGAAGAGAAGAGGCTGAAGCATCAAGCCTGATCAAGGCTCAAGCTCGATTTTATCCGCAAATATCAAATATGAAATATCATAGTCAAACCCATGTGTGATGTGGGCCTACATACGCCTGGCAGGCTGGCCGCCCTCTGGCGGGCCGCCTTGGGCCCTGGGGTTTGTTTCGCATATTTACATTTCAGTTGTCGGCTTTTTGTGGGTTTGCCTTATAGGGCCAGAGTGGGGGCATGGGGTTTATTATTTAGTGTTGGTATGAGAATACGACTGGTCTGTTCGCCTGTTCGGCGGTTCACTGTAACGACTGTGCGAGTGTTCGGCCTGCGGCGTCTGCATTCACACTCATCACAGCAGTGAGCAGGTGCACGGTTCAGAATCAGCATTCTTGAAGCCATTTGGGCCTTTGGCCATAAGTTGAAGGCCCGTGTATTTGATTTTTTATAAATAAATATTTTCCACTGGAATTTCCGAAATTCCGATGAGCGGAAATCTCAAATCCGGGGGACTGTCTCTGTCTACAGTGTCTACTTAGCCGAAGAAAAGTCAATGCATCACAAAGATGACATATCCTGAAAACCTCTCTAGACTTTTGGAGTTCTGGACAGAGTCCATTTCTTCCCCAGCGATATTTCATATGCCTCTGAAAAAGATTGAATGCGGAATGGAATTATAGTATCTGAATAGTCAATAGACAGGCAAAGTATAAATTGACCAACAAGTGATGTAGAATACTGCATTTTAAGCATAATTATAACAGCTTGATACAAGACAAATATGGTTAGTATTCCTGCCACACCAATTCATCTGATATCGTCTGATCGATCAACGAAAGCATGTGGACTTCCTAGCACTTCTCTAATAAGGGCGGCAGAATGGCGAGATAACAATCCTATCAACTCCGAAATAGTAGAGAAGCCGGTGCATACAGAAGGCTGCAAAAACGATGCAGTCATCGTGGAGCCAGTGCCAATTCAAGATAGAGCAGAATACACCGCTACCAAGCCTCGCAAGGTGCTCATATAGAGGCGCCGCAAAAGCGCAGCAGCTCCCGTCGAAACTGGTGTTCTAGCACCATCTAGGAATGCACAGTTGAACAGCAGCCCAGTTAATCGCTTAGCTGACAAGTGTTCGGGGAACGGCGCAATACGACAATTTACTTCAATTGTAGATGAAGATATCATTCAAAAAGGTACTGGTTACAATGTTTCTCAGGATGAGTGTCCTATCAGGAGGAACAGTTATACAGGTCGGATGACTGGCAACGGTACAGGTTCCATGGTATCGCGCGACTTTGAGCAGAGAAAATCAGTGGTTTCATTGAACACAGCAGTGGGAATGCATCATTCTATCAAGCAGGCGAAGCGTGCGTCCTATATAGATCGTGCTGATGAGTTAGTTACAGAATTTGCACTGGAACCAGCTAAAACATTAGACAGATTGGTGAGTTTTCTTCTAAACTCGAAACATGTCAGAGAGATAAAGCGGAAAACAGAAGAGCGCGTGAGATACAGCAAAATTATTTTATGTCGTCTGTAAGCACAGAAATCCGGGCGGGGTTAGAGCCAGGCCACGTTCCTTATGCATAGCAAATGAGTATGCAAGTACAACTAGTAGGGGTCGAAGACCAAGTTCTTTTGTGAGTCAGTCGCACCCGTCATCCCAGCAAAACTCTCTACAATTACCCTCAGCGACTGTTATAAAACCAAACTCGATCCGTAATCAGCCGTCTCCGCGTGTTTTCATATTTCCGGGCCAACCCCAAAGTTTGATCGCACAAACCTCCAATAGTGCAAAAAGCAGCGCTTGGCATGGAGGTAGGCAAAGCCCAGCTGAAACGCATGTTTTGAAGAATTCTCACAGGTATCAACACCAAGTGAGTGTGGATCAGGTCTCCCAGCGAATACCCCCCGCTGGGAATAGTACGTCATCGCTTCCGAAAGTGTTTCGAAGGATGAGCTTGCAGCCTAGCGTAAGATCGCAGGCTTTCCCTGAACAGTGTCAACCTATGCCACTCAATCTCAAATCGTCCACAGCTTCCCTATTGCCTACAAAAAACAAAGGAAGTCTAACTAACTTGTATAGGAACAACGTTTCAAATAACGACGTAAGGATGAAGCCAAGAGTTTCATTTAATAGTATCGCCATGTTCGTGTCGACTTTTGGAGCAGAACAATATGACCGTACTAAATTCAAGGAGAAGAAACGTGTGTTCAGGAAAGCAAAAAGAACCCCATGTCAATGGAAGATCTTGGAGAAGCTACTCAGGTTCAAAATAATAGAAATGCCCGTACACGACGAGAGCCGGAAATATACAGACTTGCATCTGGGCAACCTACAAAAGGAAGAATTGTTGGCCAGGAAGAATTTAATTGCGAAGATATTAGTAGAGAAAGGCTGTTTAAAAGCAGCTAGTAAGTAATAAAGAGAGCGGACTGTCTCATACTCTTGCACAATCTGTACTTAATTTACGCATTGTATGATATCGGGTAATTTTAGCTTGTAATCTTGCATACCAAGCCTGCCGCATATTACAATAGTTTGAAATCATCGTAAAGCGATTAATAGAGTTGAAGATGTATATCCACAGCTAGAAAATTAGTTATTTGCAACCAAGGTAAGGGTAACACAACTACATCCCACTATAGTCATTCGTAATGATGTACACTCTGCTGCAATATTCCGAATTCTTTTATACCTGTATTATCACTCTGATGCACGTTACTTATGATATATATATATATATATATATATATATATATATATATATATATATATATATATATATATATATATATATATATATATATATATATATATATATATTACTACACACACACACACACACACACACACACACACACACAACACACCACACACACAC
>NW_014040555.1:84040-88779 GCF_001186125.1 Sphaeroforma arctica JP610
ACACACACACACACACGCACACACACATACACACACACACACACACACGCGCGCGCACACACACACACGCGCGCACACACACACGCACACACACACGCACACACACACACACACACACACACACACACACACACACACACACACACACACACATATATATATATATATAATATATATATATATATATGCGGCCAAAATTCATATCGATTTGTCGGCGTTTATTAAGGTTCGTCGAGACTTGTCGTACTTCCATCGTGATCGTTTAAGCCTAGATAATTCCTTAAACCCTGAACAGCAGCCAAGTATTTCTCATCATTGCCTGCTAGAATGTTCAGATCCGGCATGCTCTGCATCACAACTGTAAAGTACAGAAACAAGATGTAGATTTCGAAGGAGCGGTCTGCATTGACGAAATACTCATCACAAGGCTCAACTATAAGCACACGACCAATATCGCTCTCTCCCATTTAAGTGCAAAGCAGCTGCAGCACGAGTTTGAAAACTGTCTTTGAAAAGGTATCCAACTGGCAATCTATACTCTCTTACCACACTCGAGATATCAACTATGTTGTGCCAAGGCACTCTGAATCTCACATTCTCTTGTATTGATGAAAGAGCAAGGGGACATACGCGGTAGTTGTTTATACTCACGAACACGCTTGCGTCTGTACAATGACATTAATTGACGAGATACATGATTTCATTGTACATCACTAGTGTGAACCAACAAACTTACAAATCGGATCGTCGAACAAGATTTTCCTGAAGAGTGCAAAAATTAAATCCTTGTTCTTCGGTCCCTTCTGTGCAATTACTATCGAGTCGAGAACGACCCCTATATACGGCAGCACAAGCTGAAGAGTATCACATACAGACAGAAACATAAGCGAATGGTATCATATGCTTGTGAGGAAATAGAATGCTCACCATGAGATGCACAATTTGATTCATCAAACCCAGAATACTATATATTCGCAGTCCGAATTCAGAAAATGAAGATATAGATCTGCGTCAATAGGATGTAACATGCGGTTGAGACACGTTGTTAGGTTGCACCCAAGTTTTTGACAAGGTTCACATAGAATCGGGACATAGGTTAATGACAGTTTTGTATATCGCTCTCATGTGAACGTCTACAAGCACCTGTGAAAAAACACAAACTTTATGCCCCAAACCGCCTCTTCACATGGTATAGTCACAAACCAATCGTTCTGTGATCAGCTCTCATCACTAACCTATGTATATGTTCAGTAACGGTCTCCATTATTTATTTGTACCAAAACTAGCGACACAGAATATACCATGCTGTAAAATCCTGAATGATTACAAAATGCAAATGCTCTGATACGCAAAAAAACAACAACAACTCAGTTGTACTCAGTTGTACTTGGAGAGTGCTCATACATCCACACCATCAGACTTACGCAAGCTTTGTTCGTAGCCACGGTCACGAGTATATTCAAGATAGTATGGTCCAAGTGCCGAGGTGTTCCCAACAGCTTATAAGGTGCCACCAGGCCCGAGAGATTGGTTTCTATAGCCCTGGGGAGCACATCATACACTTTGGGCAGGACTTCTAGTAGTACATTGGGCGTGTCAGGTAGCTCGACATTGAGCCCAGCGGCGAGAATTTCGGCAATCTCTTCGCCGAGTTCTGTGATTACACGTAAAAAAATATTACTGGCTTCAGAAGCAATACAAGAGACATTCCTAAAAACTTGCAAGCAACCTCGTCACAAGAGTATTGCATATATACGTGAGAATTACAGGTAATAGTATGTTAAGTAAAGGTGGGGGACATTCACAATGGTTTATATTATGAAAGTTCCAATGCGAGTATCCTGAGCAAAGTAGTACTGTTCTGCTCCCCGTAGTCGACTTAATCGAAGTTCGCACATCATTGATTCATGAGCGGCAAAAGTAAATTTACAGCCATATGTATGTTTACATGATACCTGGAACCGACTCCATGCATCATGGTAAGCCCTAATACATGTACTAAATACCAGACCTTCGACTCTACATATATATACTGGCAGAAGAACGGCGATATAGTCACCAGACTTCCTATCTACGTGTAGAGACTTCACCGATTCGGGTATAAATATTCCCAACATGCTAGAACAATCGAAATATTTGATCATAAAGTATTGGGTAGTGGCCTTATTCTACACGAGTTAACGTTCGGCATCGGCATTCGACATATAATATTAAAACAAGCGAATACTGGGTCAATATTTAGCTAAACAACACGAACAAGTATCCTGTAGAGTGCGGCTTATGCACAAGGGGTTTGCAGAAACTGCACATATGTTTGTGTAGCTTGAGTATCGATCTCAGATGTGAAGGGAGCTTACCATCAGGCCACTTTTCGGCCATTCGTAATAGATTACACACCACTGCCTCCTTTATTCCATGGCTCGGTTTACTGATGTAGATCTCGAGGGCTGGAGCTAGTGCCATTGCTGCCGGCAGGTAGTCGCACTATAATATTTTTAACAGTGTAGAACATTAAATAATCGTACAGAAAACCCGGTGTTCGATGGTTGCAGCGTAGACACTTTAGAGACAAATATCCTACATATAGGATTTGTGGTATGGATGTATTTCACTTTGCCTGCTCTGGGATGTATCAGATAGCACTTCCAAGCATGTGAGTGAGTTCAGCACCCCTGGAGGAATCCAACTTGACTTTCAAACTACCCCGGACATACCGTGGCAAAGAGCTGTATAATTGTTAACACAAGTTCTCCGTGAGCAGTTTCCTCATGGCCTGCGGAAGCTTTGAATTCGAACTCTTGCCATTCCTACATCACAAAAATATATTTTTTATGCTTAGTTGCATATCCAAGTTTGGGTGAAAGTGGCATTTGAAGAACATTGTCAACGTTGTCGAGTTTCGTAAGTACGAACAAAATGGTCGGTCTTCTTAGGGCTATATGTCTAGAGCATTTTGCTCACGCTATCGTTCTCACCGATTTGTAATTCAAAGAGTTCGGTGAAGAGATCTAAGCATCAATAACCTTAACCATTATTGACACATATCATATACAAAGTAACCGCTTCAGTTGTTTATTATAACCGACCCTTGAGTTTATGGATGAGTGCTTAAAGTTCAAGTAAGATGTGTGACAACTTCGAATATGCAACAGGGTATGTAGCGATACGAAAAAAGTATGCATGTATCACGTAGAAGAATAGTAGCAAAGAAATGTACTTAAAATGTGAAAGTATGCATGTATCACGTAGAAGAATAGTAGCAAAGAAATGTACCTTAAATGTACATATTATAAGGTCTCATGTATATGCACGTCTTCACATAAAACTATCTAAGCTACACGAATCACGAATCAGAATCATACTTTCTCGCTTGTACCAAAAACTAGGATTAACTATATTGCACCTCAGGGAGCAATACATAACTGAAGAACAGAGTATATGCGAAGGTATTGACTAGGTGTTATGACACGTATGTCTTAGCATGGTGAAGAAACACAGTAAACCTAAATTTCCATATTTATATTCAACTAAAGCAACCAAAATTTGAATTGTGTTATTCATATAGAAACGCACTTATGAACATGAATTGGTGTGGAAATACACACATACGCAGATGTATTCTGAATTCAAATAATTTACATATATACACAGATTAATTTTACATACTTTATAATACATATGTATGATGTCTACAGACAGACATACATTTTGCTTCAAGTAAACACACTGCCTTCACACAAACATGCATACCATATGTTTGGAATTACATTTTACCGGAAAGTCATGTATATATTGCTACACACAGTCAAGTACCAACGCAAGGTGTATGTTCGCCAAATGTCGAAAAGAATTTCTCTGAAACATTTGGCAACGTACATACACAGCATCTGATTGCTTGCATCAAAGTTCATTTTGCTTCAAGTAAACACACTGCCTTCACACAAACATGCATACCATATGTTTGGAATTACATTTTACCGGAAAGTCATGTATATATTGCTACACACAGTCAAGTACCAACGCAAGGTGTATGTCCGCCAAATGTCGAAAAGAATTTCTCTGAAACATTTGGCAACGTACATACACAGCATCTGATTGCTTGCATCAAAGTTCAGTCCAAGTAAGCACTTACAAGCAAACAATCGATGAAAAAACTGGCATTTGCATCTCGAACTGCTGCTATGCGTGAGGGCACACTGCCGATATGCAGAGCGTTGAGCATTGCTTCCACAACCACGCATTCTTGTGGCGACGTGCCATACTCTTCACTGGACGCTATTTGTTTGACTTTATCGAGTATTAAGCATACCTGTGGGGCGTGAATATTTGCGATGTTAATAATTTAAATGTGGAAAATTGGCTTAAGAGATGACAACAGGGGGGGGTGCAGTTGATTATTGGTATTCTGTATACTTTACAGGCGTCATAAGTGATGTCATAAGCAAAGTAAAATCCTGGATTCGAGGCAATACTAACTTGCACAAGCACAACCTGATTCACAGCATACACGCACACACTGTATATGGATGCGGTCCAAATCATAAACATGTCTTCGATAACAAGGCACAATCGTAACCACACACAACCAAGCATATATAAACATATATCCAGACTACATATATGTAACTAGAGGAACGCATCAGTGAGATACAATACTCATTTGAATCGACTCACCAATTTACGTTGCAACCCATATTTTTAAATGAAAAACTTATATATACCACTAAATCAACGATCTC
>NW_014040555.1:90105-93320 GCF_001186125.1 Sphaeroforma arctica JP610
ACACACACACACACACACACACACACACACACACACACACACACACACACACACACACACACACACACACACACACATATATATATATATAGTTATATTTATACAGATACATGACACACACACGCACACACAAAGAGATATAACCTATGTATACCTATTTTTGGCAATACCTATATAAACCGTTGTGCACAACTGATTCGATGAGACAACTCTAACTGTAGAATTATTCACATTTGAAAATGCATAGGCTGTACTGCTCCTATACTTTTATCATACTTGTGTTTCGAGATTCTCCGCCTTCACATCATATAAGTCCGATATGTCATCCTCATTGAAGTCTTCTAACAAGTTCTTGATGGTGTCGGCATCAACCTCTTGAGTATCCGGAGAGTTGTATGCCTCTGCAACCATCATAGTGGGCGGATACTTTCTATACTACGATCACTTTTTAATATACGAATTATCCCTGCCACCTCACATCGCTTCCATTCTACGACGTCAGCCAGGTATTTACTTCTGTTCGCAACAAGCTTTGCATCTGAGCTCTTCTGTTGACAGACCTCAAGCGGTAGTAAATGCTGAATTGCACCTGCCAAAAATATAAAAATCCTTATCGGTGCGATCTCAAAACCAGAGAGAGAGATTTTGAAAACTATTTATTTATGCATTCCGACTTTCCAGGACACCGGGGGTTTTGTTTAAACAAAAAGGAAAGAAAAAAAATGGTACATAGACTAAAATATTTACAAACGATCCGCCTAAAGCAATACTAAAAGTACACCTTTTCATTTTGGTGGGGTAATGTCTGGATAGCAATCATTAGCAGCTTCAATGTTCAAAAGGCAATACTAAAAGAAGATCTTTTCATTTTGGTGGGGTAATGTCTGAATAGCAATCATTAGCAGCTTCACATGTTCAAAAGGCAATCCTAATAGTACACCTTTTCGTTTTGGTGGGGTAATGTCTGGATAGCAATCATTAGCAGCTTTAATGTTCAAAAGGCAATACTAAAAGTACATCTTTTCATTTTGGTGGCATTAAAACAGCTTCAATGCTTACCCAACACTAAAAGTACACCTTTCAATTCCTTTGATGTATTATTTGGATGTCTACAATCATTAACAGCTTCAATGCCGAAGCAATACTAAAAGTACACCTTTGGATTTTGGTGGTGTTCCTCTTTGAATTTTATTTAACAATCTTTATTTAACGGCTTGAATGCTTACGCGTAACACTAACAGTACACCTTTTGATTCTGGTGACGTGTTATGTTTGTATGTTTACAATCACTAACAGCTTCCATGCCTAAGCAATACTAAAATACACCATTCGACTTTGGTGGCTTTTATGTTTGCATTTTAACAATCATTAACAGCTTCAATGCGTAAGCAACAGTAAAAGCACTCCTTTTAATTTTAAAAGCAATACTAAAAGTACACCTATTGATTGTGGTAGAGTATTGTATTTGAATAAACACAATCATTGACAGCTTCAATGCCCAAGCATTACTAAAAGTACACCTAACACCTTTTAATTTTGTTAATTTTTAAAGCATTGCTAAAAGTACACCTTTTGATTTTGGTCGCGTATTATATTTGAATGTTTGCAATCATTCGTAGCTTCGAACCGCACCTATAAGAGCAAGTTCAAAGCACCCTACTTATGGACCAGTATTGCGTCATGGCTGAATTATAGTTTGTTTGTGAGAATACAGTGCGATATCGGCTGACTAATAGAACAACTGTTCAAGCGTCGACCTACGTACTATAAATTTAGTAGGGATTGAAAAATAAGACTAAAGTCTAGACTACAACAGGGTCGCACTTTATTACAGTTCGTTGCCAATGGAGACCCAGTAATCCCTCAGATTGTTTTTCCGTGCGAAGATCTCCAAATACTTACCTGCGGAATGGTTCAGTTTGACGTAAACGAGTCAGATGTGGTGAGAGCGGGGGATCAGTTAAAATGTGCGTTAGAGAATGCGAAAACTTGTTTTCACTTAAAGCTGTATGTGTTGAGAAAGGGTAGGTGCAAATGATATCGTGACCAATTTTGAATCATTTGATTATTTAATAATCGTTTAGGTATGATACAGGTGTTGTGTTCCACATACATGCAGTTTTACAAGACCGCAGCGGGATACGTAGAAGACAACGGGTGAAGATACGTCAAATAAACTTTTATAGGCACTATCGCAGCCATACGCCTATCAATTGTTGCTGCACTACTTTTTGCACAACACCTTGGCCTCCCCCGCTAATATTTGAATAGGTAGGCGCAAATAGAGCGAGTCTGAAAGTGAACGCGGAGGCGTCGCTAAGTACTTCAAATATTGTGTACATATGATCTATTGAACGGCTATATAGACGGTAATTCCATGGTCAGTTACAGACTATTGGCTGTTGTTGAGTATTTAGCACAAAATGAAAAGGTACATAGCCTTGAATGTTGTCTCGTATTTGGGAGTGCAGATTGAGCGGTGCAATGTGTAGTTCGAAACCAAGTGATAGACGTGCAACTAAAGGCCTTCTTGGCACATTGTACGCTGATAATATGAAAGGACTCTACATTTTCAGTACCCATGTGTTCCAAGTATACGCATTTGAATACCAATCCTAGTTCCCCATGAACTACGATCTAATACAACTGTAGTTGTGATCTTACCGTTAGGCACTAGAGCTTCGATCAAGTGGTATATCTCCTCTGGTTTTTGACTTTGACCCCTTCGTGGTGCGAAGATGACATCGGTGTGTGTAGTCGACTTGACGTAGTTTAGGTCTCCCTATCATTTTATAAAAAGGGAAGAAAGAGTTTCAGTCCACCCCCAAAGTCGATTGGTCGACGCTTCATATCACAACATACAAGCATGACAGCCAGTTTGCGACTGCTCAGAACAGACGGGCATTTAATGTCGACGCAGGCGCAGTACCAAGCTATTGAATGATTGATAGTTCACAAAATTCACCAGACGGACTTAATCCTGCTGAGAGACCGATGCGCATGCGTATGTATTTCTGACTGCGTAAATCGAGTGAAATGGTGTACCGACGGCCCCTTTTGTGTATATATACAAGTTGGATTCATATGAGCGTATGCTAATTAACGGATACAGATATTCCATACACACACACACACCCACACTCACACACACAAACACAAACACACACACACACACACACACACACACACACACACACACACACACACACTGATAT
>NW_014040555.1:93525-97014 GCF_001186125.1 Sphaeroforma arctica JP610
CACACACACACACACACACACACACACACACACACACTGATATTCGTGGTGTTCGTCGAAACACACCTTGAATCCGACGAGACACGTTTCCTTGGCGTGCTGTAAGTAGTATCCATGACTCTTTGCCAAGCGCCGGTTGACGGTTTGCTTGACCCAGTCGACGTTGTCCACAAATCTAAAATAGGGATTGACAATTGATATCCGACATCAATAGGTGCCGAAAAAATAGAAGAAAGTCGTGTGCTGTAGATGAGCATAAAATTACAAAAACCAAAAATCCCACACGCACAATTGTGCGGCTTATACGCAGTTGAATCCAGCTATGTTGTCTCACTAGACTGAGTCTCATATGCAACCTAAAGCACTGTAAATACATCACAGCCGATGCGACATCGAGGACTGAAAAATGCAGCATACTTACATCCCTATATAAATACATACACAAATACACACACACACATACACACCTATATATATATATATATATATGTAGTTTATGTATATATGTACATATAAATATTCTTATACACACAAACGTATACATACGCACACACACACACACACACACACACACACATATATATATATATATATATATGTATGTATAATTACATATATATACATACATACATACATAAACACATGTATATACGCACCCCCCCCCCCACACCCACATATACACACACACAACCACACACACACACACACACTAACACATACACACACACACATATATATATATATAGATTTAGATATAGATATAGATATAGATATAGATATAGATAGATATATATATGTATATACATATATATATATATATATATATACAAACATACATACATACATACATACAGACATACATACATACATACATACACACATGCATACATACATATATATATATATAGTAAATATATATATATATATATATATATATATACGGCGTCATATTGCATTTGTGTATTTCACAGGCAAAACCTCGCGCACACTTTCACATACGCTTTCAGAGACACACTGGTTTAGCTGAGCACACACGCGTACATACACACCACACACACGTACTTGTAGCCCCACTTCGTCATCAGCTCCAAGCCCACCTCGAACCGATTGTTGATAACCCAGATGAAGATGAAGCCGCTATCAGACAAGCACTCTACGGGCATGTCAGCTATATCATTATCACACAGCTGTGAATATCCCAGCGCAACACCACGTGTTGGCTTGGCATTGGCGAGCCGCCAAGGGGGGTCCATGTGGATGACATCGAATTTCGTCAGTTGGGCTAATGATTTGAAGTCGTATGCTGCGGGATTGGGGGGTTTATAGTTGTGATCGTATGTGTTTGTGAGTGAGTGAGTGAGAGTGTGAACCAGCGAATGTGCGAGTTGTTGTCATGAATGCAAAACAGCTTATTGTACGTACAGTATTTTGGTCTGTTTAGCATTCATGTGTTCATTGTATATACAGTATATCGCAAACAAAAACTGAAGTAGTTGCTAGGACAATCAGTCAGAGCCAATATAATCGGCAGCAGAACGTATGGAGATGGTATATATATATATATATATATATATATAAATAAATATATATATATATATGTATAACTTGGTATGCTCCAAACGAATATGCACACGTATGGAGAACTGAGACATTTATATACTATGACAGACTCCAGCTGAATACAGTCGAGCGCATCAAGGCCTCGGCATACTAGTTTATTGCCAAATATACCGTGTTTGGCTCACCGCTTAAGAAAGTGGACAGCATTCACGCTGTGATGTCTGATAAAGATGTAGTAAACTACTTGCGTATATTCATAATAAACTACTTGCGTATATTCATATATATATTCATATATATATATATATATATATATATAATTATATATGGTCACTTGAATGCCAGCGCTTGTGAAAACGGATGAATAGTGCGGATTGTAGCTAGAGGCAGCTCACAAATGCAGGGAGAACGATCGTGTACGGCTCTCTTCATACTCTAGGTACAGACACGCGCATGCACAAGGACGATGGCACATAACATCCCTCACTACAGTAGAACACAGGTTTATGTGGACTACTCATCAAACAACTGGTCCCCTATGTATCGCACAAAAAACACATATGCATCAATTGGTGAATGCTTACATGTGACATCGGCTGATATTGGGACCGAAAATGGGGGCGGAGTAAAATTTTGGGTAGAAGATTTGGAGTCTGATGTTTTTTTGGATTCACTGCAAGATCCGGCCACATCGGCATTCTCAGCTGTAGCCACAGCGCCATTATTCGTCGCATGTGGCTCGTTACTATTGTGCAAGTTCGTTTCATCTTCAGCTGTTTGATCCCGTTTGGCCTCATGATTGCGCCTGTTGCGATGCCGAGATGGGTGCGTTAGCAAGCTACGTCGATTTCCGAACAAATAAAAAAATACTGTCAAGTGGAACGAAGTATGGAAAGTACATCGATTCTCGAGGCTATGATACATAGGATTATATTACAATGATCAAATATAATTTTAACCATGCTATTTGTGGATCGAGGAGTACTCAAAGAAAATGTGATTCGTGGATATATGCACACCTCTACAGACATTGGAATTATATTTGTATAAAGAACATACAAACTCTCGTACATCTACAAATACTGTACCTTAGCACGCGTCGAGCCGACCTGCTGGCAAGCAATTCTTCTTTACTGAGGCCGGAATTTAGTTCGCACAGTGTCGTTGATTCTTCTGTAACTACTTCATCCTCTGTGAGGACTCGCCTGGCTTTTTTAAGTGCCTTTATCTTCCTTTTCGACTGTTTTTGGGATGTATGTATAGTGCCATTGATAGTGTGAATTATGCCATAGTCCACGGTAACATAAACAGTAAGGTGTAGTCGGCATTGGTGATGATATTGTCATTTAGTTCGAATAAGCACTTACACGCGGGTAGGTACTAGATGTAAAAAAACGCTTTTAGTCGTGCACATTCTTACCAGAACCATTTCCTGCACTGTTCGTATCTCTTCATCTATCAGCTCGTCCACTGTGTGTGTAAATCCAAATAAGACAATAAGCGACTCGAATCTGAAGATGACTTTTGCGATTATAATATATTACACCACAATATTGAAGTTGGCAATTTGCCCTCAGATGCTTTGTTGCTGTAAAATAGAGAGGTACACAAGATTGAGCGAATGCTAATAGATTCGTGCCATGTCCTGCTTTCTACGGCCAATGTATATCTGGAAACCATTGGGCATCTGAGTGATCACACTCGGGCGTCTCTTGCCAATGTGTAGAGATGGCGATGTTGTAGTATGCAATTGATGCTCTTTTGAATGCATTGTTGTATAGAACTATGCAAGCCTTTATATATATATATATATATATATACATGCATACATATACATATATATATATATATATATATATATATATATATAGTAGTCGTACGTCTTATTATATATATTAGTAGTGTAGTACGTAGTAAGTAGTAGTACTA
>NW_014040555.1:97034-105831 GCF_001186125.1 Sphaeroforma arctica JP610
TAGTAGTACGTACGTACGTACTACTACTATACTATATATATATATATATATATATATATATATATATATATATATATATACATATATATATATATATATATATATATAACAAAAACAACACACACACACAAAGAACTACGACACACATGTTTGTTAAATACAAGTAAAAGATCGTCGCTGGCAAGTCACAAGAGAATACAGGATTACACATCTACATCGACATACATATAATAAAAATAGTACCACCTACAAGCTTTAACTTTCAAAAGCAATCTACCGTCACTGTGTGGCCCTTTCAGCAAGAATACAGATACATATAAATCTAAAATATCTACACAAAAATTCACAAAAATATCAACCCGCAAGTCATGTCATTGAAATAGAACGCACCGTCGCTGGCGAGCTCAGGTTCTTCTTCACTTGAATCTGATGCATCACAACTTGAGAGTTCATTGTCATCGCTGTAGGAGTCCATCTCCTTTGTGTCGTCTGCTACTGAACCAAGCATGACGGCTGAGCTAAGTGTTTGTGAAATGAGGTTGGTCGGTAGACTATACCTTATATTATTCACTATATCAAAGTACGTGTGATATATATGCTATTATTCCCCTTTTTGAATGCATAGAAGTTTAGGTCTATCACTATAAAACGATTTATTTATGTGGGCATGTACAGTCGATAAGGGTGTACTGGTTTGACAGCAAGAGCGAGAGTTGTCATCTACGTGTGCGACAATTATAGCAGCAGCCCATGGAACATATGGGCATGAATATGTGTGATATGTATGTACATACGTAAATAAATATAAATATATACACAGTACAGTACCTCTTCCTCTCTTAGGTCTCTTTGGCTCTCTCTCAGAGTCTCAGCTCGCACTCAATGCGCACAGAGAATTCCGAAAAGTTTATTTCGATAAGCCAGCCAAGAAAAGGCGGGCGTTCTAAATTTAGACTTTATGTTTTAGGCGGGGCATTTTTCTTTTCTTTTTCAAATGTGTGAACTTTTGTTTTTTGACTTTCAAAAAAGAAATTAGCAGTATTTTGGTTTTAAAAAAAAGAAGAAAAAGGAGTATGTACATGTATGCGTTTAGTCTACGGAATATTTACTAAATATTTATGTAAAAAAATAAATACTGTACCAACAACGTATGTACACACAGATAACTATTTTAGATATAAAACAACGTCAGTGCCTGACCCTGAACTCTGAAGAATGGAGACTGAAGGTGCCACAGATCTACTCATTTACGTAACCTATTTTTTGTAAATACCAAATATGGCAGGTCCAGCCGCAGCCCAGCAGGCCGCAACGAAGTCAGCACTGCTCACAGAGCTCAGCAGTGGTATGTCAAATTGTAAATATGTAATAATATGTTCAATTTCGAAGGCTATGGATAATAGGTGTGTATTTAGTTCTATCCTTTTACTATAGTTGTCCCTCCATACACACAATACGCGTCCTGTGAATTATCGTTGTGATCGGCGAGACAGAAAAGTGTAGTAGAACAGTGCACATATGTTAAGAAGCCTCTGTGGACATATAGGTCGTATTCCCATAAAAACTCTCTCCTCGCCTACAGGATTTCTACTTACGAGACGATTTACCTCTCAACCAACAGGCAACATGGCGTCGGCATGGAAACGAGCAACTAGCGATGTCATAGACTTCGGTATTGGACAACCATCGAAGGTAGTATATATCAGTACTTCAGAGTTATATATCACCTCAACCCATGTTTTCATGAAACGAAAGGATATGTATTTACCCAAACTTGATTATGTGTATTTATCTTGCGTCTTTATAGCCAAGCAGACACAGTTACTGAATCCTACCATGATATTGAAGTATCATATCGATACAAAAGTTGTATGTACACGAGAGACTCAAATATAAGTCTTCACATTTGCTCAAGTGTATGTCAATATTATCTGGAACTGGGATAGTCAAATATGCGTGTCTATATCTATCTTCTAGATGTAATGTCTTGCATAATATGTATATTACCTCCATAAACCACTAAGTTAGCACCCCATTGTCATTTCATAATAGATAATTAGACCCTTGAATACCTTCAAAATACCTGTGGGCTATTCTCCACTCAAGGCAGCTCATAATGTACATCAAATTTAGATCCTCGCGCAGTAGTAGACTCCACTAGAGCTGTGACTTCACTGGATACTCTCTGAAATCAAGAATGTGCGCGCGGTAATACACCACCCTAACCGATACATCAATCGAAAAAACCACTTTTGTGCAAATGAACCGTCATTTTACGGCTGTATGTAGTTGCCTGTGGTTTATCGAGGAGGATGACGGGGTTGAGGGGGTGATTTTTGATTGTCGGATATACCGATGTAGTCTCAAACCTCGCGGGGTTCGTGTATGCAAGATAACTCAGGAGGGATTGTGTACAATATCCCAACACATTTTAGCTGTGTGTATCGAATGTGTAGTATTCTATATGCCAAGTAGCACATAATGTACTCACGATCGTATCCCATCTGTCATATGTTTTTAGTCAAGTAGCCTGCATAGCAGTTCCAACCCATGTAAATGCAAACGCTCATCTTCGACAGAGACATAACATAATATACTTTAGAACCAATGTTAGCGTTATAGGCGTGTGCAAATGCGTTTCACGCTTATATCCTTTGTCCCGTCAACGAGTATCCAGTACACTCTTTCTGATCAACTAGCATTTGATCACGTGTGCTCTCATACAGTTACCAGTACACTCTACCACATACTTCACAGCGCAGGAAATTTGATCGTTCTTGCTCTTCATATACCACAGAATCTCCTGCCAATGGACCTGATTAGCGATGCCGTCAGTGATGTGGCGAAGCGCTGCCGAAACGACACTTTCGATGTTCGTGACGTATTGCAGGTACGGTGACTTGGTTCGTCTGCCACTATAAGCTGCCCACAGTTGAATGTACTATTCTGCCTTTCTTTTCCTCAGTGCTTGTTTTGATATTCTTTCTTCCGAGCGTATCAACCTTGGTTAAGGTATGATGCTCAGCGGACTATAGTTGATGTGCACGCATTATTCGTATGTATCCTAACACACTTTTCATCTTAACTATCTCGGCATTTCGATTAAAGAGTATTCGAAAACGAGCAAGACCCCGGAACGTATCGGACGGAGGCATGTATCAGTCGCATTCGAACTCTCATACGATATTGATTCTTATGACCCTCTCATGCTATTTAACTATTCTTCCTACAAACCAGTATGGTGACAATTCCGGACAAGCACCTGTATTAGAATCAATAGCTAAGTGGCTGTCTAAAGAATACGAAAGTGACGTATCGGCTGACCGTCTGTTTCTAACTAACGGCTCGTCGAGTGCGTTGGAGATAGTGTGCGCAACCTTGACGCAGCCAGGAGACTTAGTTCTGATTGAAGATCCGGTATGTCATATCTGATTGTTTGCGTACGCTTTGTTGATACACATTGGTTTGTTGGTTTGTTTCGCCCAGCAGGGATGAGGTGACCTCAGTACAAGGCTAGACATAAAATCTCACAGCAACGAAAACACCGCTACATTCAATGATATACACTGGCATGTGTGTGATGGTAGCTTTCTCGGTAGTACATCAATACTGTATATCTCGTGCAGCGTGTATTTATACTCTGCCAGGTGTGACATCGATCGCACACATTCATGACTATCTAAGTACGGATTATGAGCTCATTGCCCACGTCTCTGTCTACGTGTATTGTACTGAGTAGGTATCTTTATGTCAGAACAAACGTAGCACTCTTTCGGTGCAACATGACAATTAGCCAGATATTCTGTTTACCGTTGTTACACTCACTATAGATATGGCAGCCAGGAAGTCATTCTTCTGCGCCCTGCCATCTACATGTGACTACTACATGCGGTATTGTGTGTCTCATGTGGTACATAGGGTCATGTACATCTCTACACCCTCACACATCTCTCATGCCATCTTATCTTTCACTTCAATTCCAGACATACTTTTTGGCCTTGTCAGTTTTCAATGATCATTCCTTGCGATGCTTACCAGTGCCAGCAGACCACAACGGACTCGATCTTGAAGCCTTGGAAGATATCTTGGATCAAAATCCCGAAGTCAAATTCATCTATACCATACCATCATATGGTATGTTGGTTCGTATTACAACCTATTTATATGCGCTACGTCTTTGGTTACTATTGTACTTAGAAGTGTTCTAATTATAAATTCCAATCTAGCCTTTCGCTGTGAGATTCCGTTAGCGACGTTTAGTCTGACGTTCACTTTCAAGCACCGACTTCACTTCTACCAACCACCAGCTCACACATCCCGCGGAGAAGAAACACCCGAGGATCCTACAGCGAACCATTACTGCTGATATCTCTGACTACATATACCACGAATCCCCAATGTGTGATATGTACAGCCAGTCCCGGATCTCTAATGTCTTGCCCCTGCGCACTTCTCTTTACATCCAGGCAACCCATCGTCATCGACCATGCCACTGTCCGCTCGAAAAAAATTTGCCGCCATATTGGAGAAGTAAGCACTGTGGAGCGCAGTAGAAGAATATAGCCTGAGTTACACTCCGCTTTTGTCGATGAGGCTTATTTACTGGAGCGTTTGAGTATTTGCATATGGATACCCATTTCATCTAATCATGCCTTGATATCATATCGTCTTGTTTGTCAGACGGAAACTGCTGGCAGTAACCGATGATGTGTATCAGAGCCTATACTTTCCCACACCCACGGGAGTGTCCCAGAAGCCTCCGTCGGTGATGTCGTCAATATGTCCCGATTGGTGTATATCTCTGGGATCCTTCAGTAAGCTTTTAGCACCGGGGTTGAGGTACGTCGGAGTTTCATATTCATTTTTACCGAATTTTATTCGAGATATTGAGTGGGATGCCTTTTGGCCATTCAAATAGCTGTCCCAAGAAAGGTTTCAATGCAGACGCCGACCTGACGGCGCGTAAACGTTTCTGCCCACGGTTTGTATGGTAGAGTGGCACAAGTCGAGCGTGTGCAAGCGTGAGTATAAACATGTGGATATTTACAAAGAGTCTCGGTTGCCTACGTGTTATTTGCAGCCGGATTCGGGTTTTTCATTTTAATAAACCCATAATTTTAAAATTTTGGTTTAGGTTTGGATGGGTGCAATCACCTGAGCGAGTTCACAGCGCCATCCAGAACCGAGGCTACGTGAACAGGTACTTCAAAGTCGATTGACATCATCAAGCAGTTTATATTCATGCTCTTTTGCATCAGATAAGACTATATAAGGCTCATGTGGGGCGTTCTAACGTATCAGCAACACGTGCGCTGTGCAAAAACATCCTGACTCTGCCGGCATACTTCGAATCAACCGTAGTCAAACTGCCCCCGGGCTAATGAGCAATCGCAAATGCGTGCCTAAGAACCACTCCGCATCGTGTGTGTCTCGGGTGTACACGGTCGTTAGACAGTCACGCGTGATGTATCGCATGTTTACATGTTTCGAGCAAGGCCCACAATAGTGCACCCGGAATCACACTCACACTACACAGAATGTGTCTGAGATGATGTTGACGCGGTAGGGTATCTACTGACACTTATGAGACTCAGCATCGGCTGTGACCCTGAGGTGTATGCTCAGACGTTGTGATTATTTTATCACTTGATTTCACTGCCTCTCCGAGTTCCTGAAGATTCTGTATAGCGGTACTAATCGCTGGTTTCACGGTGTAGATTCCTTCACGTACAGAGTTCTGCGTTAGTGTAAGAGTATACCTCTTGTGTGCAAATATATACCTCCTGTATTGTAGCCCCGGGCGAACAAGTTGCGAAGTATCAGTAATGTACTTTGATCATCGCCCGTAAATATGTGTTCAATGGAGAGCTGCAGCCTTAGGGAAGGTGTGTTTTACTCACTTTACGACACCAACACGATCGTGAATTGTAATATTTATTGTATATCGTTATAACATCAAAGCAGATTATCACCGAGCTTATGATAGTCGGCTTATCATATAATATGTATCATTAACACAACTAAGACGAATATCATATGCAACAAGCGGTTCTTAAATGTACTGGTGATGGTCTATACCTTTCCGCTGAACTGATTGTAGTCGATATTTACCCGCTTGGTCGGGTTGAATCCAGGCCTATTTTAAACTATAGAGCAGTACTTTGCGTGATGAGTTGCGTACGATAAACCTATCTGATGCGCGCTATAAGATTCCGTTAAGTTTTTTTTGTTCAAGTGTTCTGATAAGATAACTTCCTTTCAACCAAACAGTGGTGGGGGTCTACATCCATTCGCTGGTGCCATCGTATATTCCTTGGTAGAGTCCGGTAGATTTGATGTCCATCTTGATGCACTACGGAAGACCTTGGGTGAGAGAAAGGGTGCAATGTGCGAAGCTCTACGAGTAGGGCTGGCGGGGACAGATGTGACCTTTACGTAAGTAAACCGCACAGTTAGTGATTGTTTGTCAGTCCGAGCAACATATTCATGTGATTCTTGATTTGTGATTCTTATTTGTTTATTCTCACATGAGACTATCAAGTGTGTTTTCTCCCTTTTCCCAGCATTTTGCCTGTTTTTTCTAATGCGTACACATTTCATGTTAGTTCATCCCCGTTTCCTTATATATATGTATATATAGATATGCTATTGTATTATTAATATTATATTCCATTTTATTTTATTATATTTATATATTATTATGTATTATTATCGAGCTCGTTTTTCTTTCTCAGACCTTCTCGCTACCTCAAATAGGCCACTACAATTGGAATTCTGATTTGAGTACATTTGCGCACACTTTTGCACTCGCTTCATTGCAAATCATGAAGTTCAAACTTTACTTGGCGACCATGCATCTCAATTTGATGGGTTTCATGTATGTATCGCTTTTCACTCTCATCAGTGAGGTTATTACCGGTTTTTGTCCACAGGGATAGTGACGGAGGCTACTTTGTCTGGCTCACTTGCCCTGGGCGTGACATGACAGCGCTAATGGTCGACTGCAAGGAAGCTGGAGTCAGCTACACACCAGGCAAGTCTTAAGAGGATCTTTCATTTCTAGTGATGCTTGGTATTGTCTACAGGATGATCTTTCATTTCAAGCATGGGTACACTTTAGGCTAGGTAATGTCTACAGGATGATCTTTCATTTATAGCATGAGTACACGTTAGGCTCGGTATTGTCTACAGGATGATCTTTCATTTCTAGCACGAGTACACTTTAGGCTAGGTATTGTCTACAGGATGATTTTTCATTTCTAGCATGTGTACACTTAAGGCTAGGTATTGTCTACAGTATGATCTTTCATTTCTAGCATGAGTACACTTTAGGCTAGGTAATGTCTACAGGATTCATTTCTAGCATGGGTACACTCTAGGCTAGATATTTTCTACAGGATGATCTTTCATTTCTAGCATGAGTACACTTTAGGCTAGGTACTGTCTACTTCTTTTTGCGTGCAACTATCCATCGACTAGAGGAGCAGATAATTACAGCTCTTATGCGTATTCCTCACAACAGGTTAGTATGGTCAATTTCTCAATCGTACTTCCTAATGATTTGGATTGCAAAGACTTGCGAGGTGTCTAGATTGCCACGAGAACATCCTAGCAGCGCATCCGTCTTGCGTCATAACGGATACATTAGATCCACTGAGTGTTCTTTGTAGATGTATTGAAGCGTTGTGAGATTACAGTATATTCAATCAATCTTTGGATAAAAATGTTGTATACAAGCCAATACTTGTGTAAGCTCTTGTCTACTTTTGGTATAGTCGAGAGTATGTCTTGTGTGTTCTAAATCGTATGCACAAAAAAGCATGATGTATCTGCACCACGATGTCTAGCTCATTCCCATTTTTGTAACGTGCTTCCCCATTAGGTTCAAAGGCATCGGTCGACGGTAAGGCTCATGGCCACTGCGCACGACTATCGTTTGCATATTACAACATAGATGAAATTCAATTGGGAATTGATCGCTTGTGCACTGTCTTGAAAAAGCAGACATAACATAACATAAAAAGTGTATACTCTATCTGCAGTGCTTGTATTTGGGGCGGTCTAGCAGTGTACCATGCCTAATAACTGCAGAATATATTAGTCCCAATTGTTTCGATGAGTGATTCTCGCACTAAACGAGCCCGCATGTGTCATCACTAGCTTTGGAGATGAGGTGTAGATGTATTGTACCTTATTGCGAGCAGTTATTTATATACACTTACCTCATTTCTAGCTTGAAGATGAGGTGTAGACCCATTGTACCTTATTTCGAGCAGTTATTAATATACACTTACCTCATTACTAGCTTGGAGATGAGGTGTAGATCGATTGTACCTTATGGCGAACAGTTATTAATATACACTTACCTCATTACTAGCTTGGGGATGAGGTGTAAATTGATTGTATCTTATTACGAGCAGTTATGATTATACACTTACCTCATTACTAGCTTGGAGATGAGGTTTAGATCGATTGTACCTTATTGCGATCAGCTATTAATATACACTTACCTCATTACTAGCTTGGAGATGAGGTTTAGATCGATTGTACCTTATGTTGAGCACTTATTATTATACACTTACCTCATTACTAGCTTGGAGATGAGGTGTAGCTCGATTGTACCTTACTACGAGCTTTTATTAATATACACTTACCTCATTACTAGCTTTGAAGATGAGGTTTATCGATTGTACTATATATATATATATATATATATATATATATATATATATATATATATATATATAGTACGTACGTACGTAGTACGTAGTACGTAGTACGTTAACGTTACGTTACG
>NW_014040555.1:105851-114816 GCF_001186125.1 Sphaeroforma arctica JP610
TACTACTACTACTACTATACGTAGTAGTAGTAGTAGTAGTAGTATATATATATATATATATATATATATATATATATATATATATATATATATATATATATAGCTGACATGTGTGACATTAGCTTACATGTGTGACATTAGCTTACATGCACAAAAGTATGACGCACAGCAGCAGACCCACTTGTACAGACTGCGTCTGTTGTTGTCATAGGAAGTTAAGGCTGTGATTCGAATCCAAAATCTGTACAATAGAACAGTGTCTTTCTAGGTATGAGGTTTCATGCAAGTATGTGAGAATACCAACGGTCTAAATGAAGCTATTATTTTTAATCACCGGCAGAATCAGTCCGGAAACAATTGCAGTACTACTGAGTCGACTATATAGGGCTAGAATAGCGTACGATAACATGTGTACCAAGGCTATACGCATGTGTGCTAAAAAGGCTACTGCAACTTAGTTACTAGGTATGAAAACTGGTCTTTTAGAGACAAGTTTCGCCCTCATCTGATATTTCGAGACATGTATTTATAATATGATTTATTCATATGTGCCATTTCTAAGGAAGCCAAAGCTTGGACTTCAACAGTGTCTTCTCCATGCATATCAGCGCAGATTTGAATCGATTGACTTCTCCATGAACACCAGACGAGCTTCGCTAGCCTGTCGGTTCATGTTCCTCGCCCGTTTCTCCGTGTAATAGTGGATACACCTGAAAAGAGTGGGAGACCAAGTAGCTACATGTTAGAACAGTCTGTTACATATGTTCACCTCAATGTACTGGCTTTACCAAGTAGCTACATGTAAGAATAGTCTGTTACATATGTTGACCTCAATGTACTGGGTTTACCCAGAAGCTACATGTTAGAATAGTCTGTTACATATGTTGACCTCAATGTACTGACTTTACCAAGAAGCTACATGTTAGAATAGTCTGTTACATATGTTCACCTCAATGTACTGGCTTTACCAAGAAGCTACATGTTAGAATAGTCTGTTACATATGTTCACCTCAATGTACAGGCTAAAGCAACCCGTTTCTCCGTGCCGCAATGAACATATCCGAAAAACAGTGTCAGCCCAAATGCCACGGATTAGAATGTTATGTTGCAATTGAATGTCACAACGTATCGTTCTGAGCGATACGTTTTTCCGTGTAATTGTGAATTACAAAAAGGTGAGACTAGGAAGAGGCCGTATAAAGTATCATGCCATGTTGTCAGTGTGAAGTAGCATCTATTCGGTTCAATAATCCTTTCCCACACAAGGAGAAAGAGGCCAAGACACTACAGATAAGTATGATATACTGCATATGTTAAGTGCTATGTACGTGACTGAATTGGCCTTCTGTCTGTCTAAATAAATTTTTGCATCGAAGGCTTAAGATATGGGAAGCGTGACAACAGGGGCTGCACTACTGAATGATGTTAAGTATGCAACTAATATAATACAGAATAAAACATTGTGCCACATACAACCATGATGTATTTTGAAATTAAAGTATTGCAATGTATACAAGGAATGTTCTTTAGAACACAGTCTCGCGTTGCGAATATTCGGTAACAAGATAGTGTGTGGGCAAGTGAGATCAATGTGTTCGAGGCGTTTCAAATGTCAGAAATACATCAACAGGCCTCTAGATGCAAATGAATATGGATAAACCAGGGACAGCTGTGTGTGCACAACCATACGATGTATACTTATAATGCACGTGCATAGACTGAAACGCGCTGAATACACCCACACACTCGAAACCAAATACTAAAGTAAGCCATTCAGTGAACAATACGTACAACCAACAACCACACTACTTTGGCCACACGCCAGGGCCCACCCCTCTCCTCTCACCTCAGTATCTCGATGTGGTGTTTTAAAGTAGCGTTCTTGCGTTGTACTATCTTCAGCGCATTGTTTGGGTCGGCGTTGATCTCCTCGTCTAGTTTCTGCAGACTGTCCCGTTTGAAGCCGTCCAGGTCCCTGGGTTCATCATCGTCCTGCTTCTCGACCGCTTCGAACACGTGGTCTATGACGGCCGCACTCTCCGCGGCAAAGTCTTGGCTCACTCGCATCTGCACCTCTTCGAGGAACATGCGCCTGTAGGTAAATTATTATCGGGAAAAGATATAGAATACTCCCGACACATGTGACAATCGAGTTGCATAGTATATCACGCGTAGTAGCATGACTACTATCACCGAGAAGCCCACACAATGAAAGAGTGACATACAAGTAAGAGAGACAGTGGTGTAATAAACCCACACAATGAGAGAGTGACAAACACGTAGGAGAGACAGTGGTGTAGTAAACCCACACAATGAGTGAGTGACATACACGTAGGAGAGTGTCAAACTCGAGAGCAGATCCGCATCTCATTCAAGGCATCGGCGAGAAGGAGCAACCGCTCTCACGGTAACACTGCACCTACATTGACACAACACTCAGCACGAAGCGTATCATCCCAATCACACCCACCACAAACCAGACCTCCCACGGTTCACTATCAGACAGAGGCGCATCCCTTGATATATGTATGTATGTATGAATGAATGTATGTATGTATGCATGTATGAATGAATGTATGTATGCATGTATGAATGTATGTATGTATGAATGTATGCAAGTATGTATGTATGCATGTATGCATGTATGAATGTATGTATGTATGTATGTATGCATGTATGAATGTGTGTATGTAAGCATGTATGAATGCATGTATATATGTATGCATGTATGTATTTATGTACGTATTTGCATTCACACCTACCTGTGCGCAGGGCTCCGCATTCCCCCGTCATGTAAGGTGGCAGTCGAGTCTGCGTATCCATTATCCGATGCACCGTTGTCATCGTACTTGTTGTCCACTTCGTGTGTACGGCCCTTCATATCATCATCGCCACCTCTCTGGCCGTCCCCCACAGTGTCGCCAGAGGGTTTGTGGTGTGGTTTAGGTTCATTAGTATCCTCTTTAGCCTTGCCGTTCAGGTGATCTGTACCGTTGGTCTCAGTACTTGATGTCTTGGCACCACCTGCCGCTTGGGAGTCTGTGCCCTGGTGGCGTGATTTGAACTCTGTCTCAATGGTTTCCAAGGTTTCCAAGGTTGGGAGTCCGTCTTCGTCATCGACGATACCGTCGATAACATCCAGGTCTGGCTCAGGCTCATTATCAGACACTTGTCCTGCTTGCAATCACGAGGGTTGGCAAAGTAATAATAATAGTAAGACAGTGTTTACTAGTGCACGTACTGTCACCGAAGCTATAGAGCAAACAGCAAGGTAAAGGTGGCCAATATGATCACGATCTTGAGTTGTAAGCTGTAGGACCAGTACAGGCTTTATATAAGAAGACAGCCAACACTAGGGGAGGTGAACCACGCTTAAAAATACTTGTATGCGTATTTGATTGATGACCGCTTACTACCTATGTGCCCAATTGATGAGAGAGCACTATTCGTATGTCCCAACCGTTGTGCGATTAATTTCTATAAAACCAAGTGATAACTGATTATTATTTACAATTCAACGAGAAAAAAACAACAACTGATAGTCCGTGTGGGGCCACAGTTGATCGCTGACTCGCCCCCAGTAGCATGTTAAATGGGTCAGAAACACGGAAACAACAAATATGCACATACACCATACGTTTCTTGAGCGCTCTGGCAAGTAAAGATATGCCCAATGGCGTCGTTTACAGATAACCACATTTAGTATACACTTCCTGCAAAGCAACAGCCACGAACCTTCGCACAGTCTGAATGGTTCTATTTGACCTACCTAGGGCTTCGTCGGCCGGGATGGGGTCAGGCGGTACCTCGCCAAAGTCCTCGTCATCACTATCATCGCTTACCATGATGGGGTCAGGCAATACCTCGCCAAAGTCCTCGTCATCACTATCATCGCTTACCATGATGGGTTCAGGCACCGGCATGGAATCGGACGAATCAGAATCATGCCGATCAAACTCATCGAACTCCTGTGATGGTCGGGTGTCGTTGGTGTCTATTTGTGCGGTATCGGCAGGTTTCCTGGGCATAGCTGAGCTTCCGTTCGGGATGGAGGCGTTTTCTGGTAGGCGTTAAGGGCGTGTGTACATTGGTGGGTGGGGTTCACTGTGTAAATGATACGAGAGAAGATGCGACTAGTCCATGACTGTGTGTGGTTTTCAGCAGCCGTATGCGTGACGAGATAAATAGATACATGTGCGGCTCTCAGCACCATCAAGCGGAATGTCAATACGATACAAATCTGCACATTCTCAATGAGCAAGACGTATTTTTCCCGTACACTTCCCTATCTAATATCACTTCTAATATCACTTCGGTGGAGCTAGCCATTCTGACGGACTGTCGAAACACGGTGACAAGCAAAGCCAGGCGTAATAGCAGGGAATGCGATACAAGACAACTGTCACTCACGTGTTCACACTCGTATACACACACGCACCGGTGCTGCCGGCAAGGGGACAATCACCCAACAGCCGGTGACGAGGAGTCGATATTATATCAGCGGCCCCTACACAGCTCGGATACAAAATGCCCCACACCCGAGCCATACGACAACACATAGAAGGGATTAGCAGGCTTACCTGATGGGCTGTTCTCATTCGGGTCACTGCCACGTGAGGTTTTCAGAGGTGGTATATCACTATCATCAGTGTAATCAAATTTCTTTCGTTTGCTCGAGCTCTTTGAGGACGATTTCTTCGATTTCTATGCAGATGTTGGAACGTATGTCAATAAAATACACACAGGTTAAACTTGGGTATAAATAGTTAATACGCCAGCGTGGCCTATTCTCCAAAGAAAAAACATGAGAGTGAATTGACACTATCGGTAGTGCACATGTACGATGCCCACATCTCTAGCTAGGAGGTATATTTAAAGAATTGACACTATAGGTAGTGCGCATATACGATGCCCATATCTCTAGCTAGGAGGTATATCTAAAGAATTGACACTATAGGTAGTGCGCATATACGATGCCCATATCTCTAGCTAGGAGGTATATCTAAAGAATTGACACTATCGGTAGTGCGCATATGCGATGCCCATATCTTTAGCTAGGAGGTATATCTAAAGAATTGACACTATCGGTAGTGCGCATATACGATGCCCATATCCCCTTGCCCAGCCTTGAACACACACACACACACACGAATTGATCCCAAATACCCAGATATATCTATACCTTTTTCGGAGGTAACGGTACTCCAGCGTCATCGTAGCGCTGGTGTAATTTCACTTGCGTTTCTATATTTTTTGCATGCAGCTGACAGAATTTACTGATACGCGGCGTGCCGCTGTTATCCACAAAGTTCCTTTTGTTCCTTCTCGGCCAGCATGTGCGGTGTGTACCCATTTCGCACAGAAAAGAAAGATTGCCGTCCTCCAAAGTACCTACATATTTATATATGTATTATATACTATCATATCAACGTGCATATACATATTGTATACAAAAACTGACAAATACCCTCCACTACCGCTAACGCAACAAATGAATGGCTTTTCGATAAAAACATCAGGAATCCATTTCATAAATACAGTCTAATACTGGGCAACCAGTTCCGTCATCGTGGTGTATGCCACATCTGCATTTGAGACAGAAATACTTAACATACACACTACAGAATCTTCACACTATCCAATCAGACATCGACGTCTACCGCCGTATAGGGTATCGGTCGCTTTCTACTTGGGATTGGGTGTGCGGACCTAGAAAGCGAACAGTTACACTTCAAAACCCTATACAATATAATGGTTCGGGTCCCACACAGAACATTTGGTGTATGCTGCTAGGCTGATTAGACATAGCCCTTGATGTATCCATCAGTCTGTACATCCAAGCTCTCACATCACACATCACCCATGTATTGCTTCGAAACTCAGCGCACACAGCACCTGACACAAAAACACCAAGGTATACTTCCTAAGCTTAAGGATGTCGCACTAGGCACTAGCCACTATGTCTACCTACAAGATGACAGGACAATACCATCGGTGTCACGTGTTGCAACTAAACTCGAAAACGATTGCCGGACAGCATACTTTGGTCGCACAGCTCAATCGGGGGCAGCGTGTACTGTGCTTCGGCGTCTTTGTCATCGTCATCGACACCTACATCATTGTCAGTCTCCGCAAAGGTCGCATCTTTCAGATTGACCACGATTGTTGGGAAGTACTTTGGCGTATTACCGTCTGCCATTTTCGCGCCGTCCTCGTCACTGAGTCCGTTCCGGCATAAGTGGCACAGCTCTTTTGTTGTGAATCTGAGTTGAATGGATGCAGGACATTAAGGATCATAGTGGCACAGACCAAATCTCAGGGTAGAGCCCCTTATTCACGACAACAATGAGGAGATATACCAAAGGCTAACTACACCAGTACGTACAGCATTGTAGTATACGTGGTGAGTTCGTTAGACAGGGGTTGTATCGGAAATTCTGGGCAGCTTCGCAACGAAACGCAGCATAATCTATTTGGCAGTGTTTGCATCTGAGCTGCGTTGTTGGCATATATAGTTTCTGATTGATGAAGATTCGCTGTCTAAAAAATTAAAAAATAAATCTGAACGAGGGCTCCATCCTGTTGAAATAGCTGATCTGAATCCCTCTTCGCAGCGATTCGTCACGACACAAAATATATTGAGCCTGAGAAGTATTCTGCACCCTCGCCAGCGATACTTGTGGATTCATATTCGCCTTATATCGTTATCGGAAACGAACACTTTAAAACACCTACCGATGTTTGCGTATGCATATGCGTATATCATACATAGCGCACATATCGAGGTTTTGTCGATGTATATAAAAAGTCTCACCTGACTTTCTGTATCTCTTTGCTCCTGCTCTCTCGTTTGACAAGGACTTGGGCAGAATCTCCTTCTGGTTCAGACATCGTGTTCAGCTGATTTTTGATCTCCTTAACACTAATATCAAACTGACATGGACGATTGGAATGTGAGCACAACTATAGGTGGCGATGGCTGATGCGAAGTATAATCAAAACCAATGAACTTCGGGGATGACTGAAACCGATAGACTGTGCAGTTGTATACACTGTAGACGACACTATGATCCTCAGAGCCAACATTTAGCATTGCAACCAGTATCATATAGACTAGGAAACCGTAGCAGTGAACTCTCATCCAAATGGTACACGTGTAGTGATCCGGGATTTGACGCACTCTAACGCAAACAAAGAAGAAGTATCCAGACCCAGGGCATGAAGAACTTACCGCAGCAGAAAACGAAACCTCATCGCACAAAGGTACAAATCATATCCTTCACTTCACCATTAAACAGTAGTACGTCTCATATCACAAGATGCTACGACACGCATGTGACTAGGATATGTAATTCGGCGAACTCAAAAACAAAAAACCCGACTCAGCTGATGAGAGTGAATAACATACACGAACAAAAAACATCTACCTCCTCAGCTGATGAGAGTGAATTACATACACGGACAAAGAATATCTACCTCCTCTGCTGATGAGAGTGAATAACATACACGAACAAAGAACATCTACCTCCTCAGCTGACGAGAGTGAATTACATACACGAACAAAGAGCATCTACCTCCTCAGCTGATGAGAGTGAATTACATACACGAACAAAGAGCATCTACCTCCCCAGCTGATGAAAGTGAATAACATACACGAACAACGAACATCTACCTCCTCAGCTGATGAGAGTGAATAATATACACGAACAAAGATTATCTACCTCCTCAGCTGATGAGAGTGAATAACATACACGAACAAAGAGCATCTACCTCCTCAGCTGATGAGAGTGAACAACATGCACGAACAAAGTGCATCTGCCTCCTCATCTGATGAGAGTGAATTACATACGCGAACAAAGAGCATCTATCTCCTCAGCTGATGAGAGTGAATAACATACACGAACAAAGAGCATCTACCTCCTCGCCAACATCGATGATTTGCTTCAGATTCACCCACACATCTTTCTGATGCACTTCTGTGTTGTCCATATAAAAGTACGACAGCACAGCTCTGCAGAACGAGGCAACCTTCTTGGTCTCGTCCAGATAAGGCTTCACCCGTCGGTAGTAATCTGGGACGGGAGTTGTCAACGCGTATTGATTGTGAATCAGTGACAGTATTGCCTTCCGGTGGCCGTGCACAGTAGATGTAGATGAGAGCTATTCATATATACGACATGGCGAAAGTCTGAAATCGGCAACCTAGGCGCTGGTAGATTGTATATAACGCCGGTGCATGTTAATAGCCCTGCTCTTTGACCGAGCAAGGCCTGCGTTTGAAATATATATTGGAAAAAAAATTCGATGCCGTGCCCAAAACGAATACTTTTAAAACGCAGAAGTGCAACAGATCACCGGTTAAAGTGAAATGGTGGTCTGAACACACACGGTATAATAGACCGGCGGGTCTAAAGCAACCACATCGGCCGACCCTACACAGTCAGGTTGTGACCTGTGCGGTATTTTTGGCTGGCTTAAGTATATGTCTGGCCATGTATAGCTGTACACCCTCTACTTCGACACGCGTGAGAACAGGTTTGCAAATTTCGCTCCTGTGCTGATGTGTGCACGAGTTTCTATATAATGATCGTCAAACTGAGCCAGTTTCAAACCAGAAACAAACAATGCCGATGCATGCTTGAGGACAAACAATGTCGATGTATGCTTAAGGACAAACAATGTCGATGCAAGCTAAAGGTGAAGATAAAGTAGAAAAGGGGGGGAAGTCATCCATTGTCACTCAATATATCAAGACTAACATAAATTTACAAAACATGCAAATACTATTGTACATGTATGTGGAAGTGAATATACGCATCATATAAACACACGTACACACGTAGACATCCAGACACACAAACACAGACACTAGACACATAATATTATGGGAAGACAATACTCGTATGAATATATATATATGTATATATACATAAATACATACATATACAATATACATCACACACAC